>NC_083346.1:122492425-122669011 GCF_019175385.1 Lycium barbarum
TAATCTGAAGATTGTTGTTGTCTTCAAGAATGGTGTTGAAATAATTTGAAGGGTAAGCTTGAAAATCATAACCAAATTCCCTTTCAAGATTATTCATGTTGTGATGATCATGGATTTTTTCTCTTAATATATGATCATCATCATCAATGAATTTAATGCTCCTACAAGATGAAAGTGATATAGTAATAATCACAAAAATGGTGAATAAAATGAAGAGATTCCTTAGGAGGGTCATGGTATGTACGTTTGTTTGTTGTGTAATAGTATAATAATATGATGTTGTCTTTTTTTGTTGAAAATAAGTGATAAAAATTATGGAGGAAAGTATGGGGGGAATAACTTGTTAGTTAAGAGAAAAAGTGGGTACGGAAATAATGATATGACAAAGTGAGGTGGGGGAATAGTCAATTTATAGAATTTGGGGATATGGTTTTTGGGATGAGAGAGAGAGGTTTAGACGAAAGTACATTTCTTGGACAATTTGCTGACTTCTTGCCTCCATACTTCGTTAGGAAACAAGAACTTCAATAAAAATGAAATTATAATATACTTACAAGTGAATCATTGTTCACTCTCTCCGTTTTATTTTATGTGCATGATTATATTGTCACGGTTCAACTTTATGACACTTATTATCTACTTTGGCTTAACAAATGTTATGTATTTTTTCTTTCGGCTACGCCATTGTTGAGCTCAAAATCGTGTGTACCACATGTCAATAAGCCATAAAATATCAAGCTTGTCCCAATTGAGGTTGATGTGTATAATTAAAGGATGTAACATATTTCACGTGGTTAACTAAACTACCTAATATATACACTTGAAACACGCACATTTGTTTTCAAAACTTTGAAGGTGTCTGATAAAAACACTTTCATGTGTTCAGATGCTTGAACAAATTAGAATTTGAAAATGAAAGTTACTTACAAATTTAAGTGGTTGTCAATATATTAAGGCTTTACCAAACATAAACAATTTTAAATCAGTGCAAAAGAATCTGAACATTTAATTTAAAATCTTAAAGTAATATTAATAGATGAAATAACGCATGACCATTTAGGCTCCTTTGAAATTTTTTACATAATCGACGAGAGACAGGTGCAACATTCATTAACGACTAAGGTTGCACATTCAATCCTAATGCTATGCTTGTAATATATGTATACTTTTTAATTTCTTTTATTTTCTTTATTCCGTCTTGTTATATATATATATTTTGGAACCAATAATTTAGTATTTTTTCCGCCATCTAATTTAACTTTTAAGGTATTACCAGAATATGTAATAGACAAACAACAGACATGTTTAGTAGACTATTTATGGATATCACATAACAAAAAAGACTCTGGTCATTTTGTAGCCACTCTAAATGCACTTTGTCAGTATTTTACAGACAAAAATCTAGATAAGAAATTTAAATTTTATGTTGTAATCCATGATAGAACTAATGGTATTTTCCAAACCTGGATAGAAGTTTTAGATTCTATTAAAGATATAAGAAAACCTCTTTTTTAAAGGCTTTAATGATTTCACTAAGGCATTAGACTATGCTAGAGGAGTGTTGGGTCCAAACTACTATATTTCTCCAGCTCTCAGACAAAATCCAGATAGAACCCCTCAGTACAATATACAAAAAGATACAGACAAGGTGATTTTTTGCGATCACTGCTCTACTATGACTGAGACCGTTAGAAGACTTAACCAGCAGAAAGAGACAGTCATCCAAGAAAAAATGAAACTCTTGGAACAAGCAAGACTGTTAGAACAAAGACTACAAGCAGTTAAGTTCGAATTAGTACAATCCCAGAGTTCTCCATCTCAGACAAAAATGGATGAGACGGGTGTGCATTCCCCGATGAATGTAAATAGATCCACTGTATCGGATAAAGATACAGCTAGTCCGGTTCAAACGGTAGCCGGTAAAGACTCATCAAATCCGTTGATGGCTGTCACTTTGCCAAAAAGTGAAGATGAGGGATGTTCATCTCTCCAGACAAGACGAAGACTACCAAAGACACTGACGCAAAGAGCTACTTCTACCAAGATAAGCATACTTGCAAAAAAGAAAAAGAAATGACAACATAGAAAGTATAGTTAAAGAGACTTTGGAAAGATTTTTCCAAACAAAAGCAGAACAAGACAAGCATGTAATCAAGAACCCTAGTCCAGAATTATCTCCAAGTCCAAGGATGTCACCAGTCCATAGTTCAGAAGAAGGAGATATGGTAAATTTCCAGAATAGTGCATTTGATTGTTAAAAATTTATTTGAAAACAACATTAATTTCCTGCTTTGTCCTTTGAACTTTTCTTATTGAAAGAACTTATTGAAAAATTTACTCTTATTGAAAAATTTACTACCCCCCCCCCCCCCCTGTTGACACCCAATTTTGTCCCGCATCTCCTCCGAAATACCAATTTATACTTCTGGTATTTCGAGAAATTAAAAAATATGCATTTAAGTTTTACTATAATTATTAGTCTTTTATTAACACCCACGTTTTATTTATTCTTCTGCAGTTTATTATTATCATTATTATTGTTATTATTATTATTATTATTCTTAAATTATCATTTTTTATTATCAGTTGTCATTAATTATTATTTCTTGTTATTTCCATTATCATTATCATTATCATTATTATTATTAATTACTAATCATTATTATCAGCGTTATTTGTTATCAATTATTAATCATCATTATCATCGTTATTTTTTATTATTAATTATTATCATTATTTTATCAATGTTTGTTATTTACCATTATTATTATATCTATTATTATTTTATCACCATTATCATCAACATTATCATTATTACCATTATCATTGTTATTTAGCAGTATTACTACCGCTATTTATTTGCTACTATTATTTAGTATTATTGAAACTTGCATTTTCTCGACATTTCTACCAACTTCTGCACACACATCGCATTTATTTCGCACATTTAAATGATAGCGTTTGTTATTAAATATTATTGCACGGTCATTTGCGACATCATATAATTTTTACCCGGGTCTTTTTATAATTACATATTTCCGTAGGTGATATTCTGGCACCCTTAGTACATCGTTAATCAAAATGTGTCTCTTATTCAAATTTAGAAGCCAAATTATTTCTTGCACTCAGTCCGTATTTTGACTTACCGGACCCCAAATCAAAGTCTGATTAATTCTTAATATTTTTGGACTAGACCATATTTTTTATCTCAATTTTTAGATCAGTCCATATTTAGTTTACCAGTCCATTCTTTTAAATACCCAGTCTAAAATTTGACCCGGTCCACAAATGGACCGGGTCCAATTCATTTTTTCAGCAAAATGAGGGAAACCCTACCCTTCATCTCCTCATTTTCACACCGCCGCACCCCTTCCTTCCTCTCTCCTTCCCGCTTCTCTCTTCCCCACTCAACCTCCTCGTCCCCACCTCGCCGACGACTCCAACAACGCCGCCTACCCTACACCGCTACCCCACTCCACGCTCCTCCTCTACCCTACCTCTCTTTCTTTTCTCCTTTTTATCATCACCGCCGCTACCCCACTCTCCACTGACCGCTACTCTTCCTCCGCTCCACTACGCTCCTCCATTTTTTCCATAAAAAGGGGAATCGAGAACAGAGTTAGGGGGGATTTTTTTCGGTATCTTGGAGGATTTTCAGTATTTGGAGGGAATTATTGAGTTTTTTTTTTTTGGGGACAGACCATCTTCCCAAACGTGAATTTACTTTCCGGTGAACTTTAGCCGTGGGGGGATTCGGGCTCTGTTTCTTTTATCTGGGTTTGATTCATAAAAAGGGGATAATTTACTATCCTCAACATTTCTACTTTACCTACTCTAAAGCTGGGATTTTGTTTAAATTTCGCTCTGTTTTCGGGTTCGTTCGAGTTCGAGCGTAGATTCGAGACATCGATACCCATTTCACTGTACCCACAACAGGTCAGTGTGCTCTTTTTATTCCTAATATAAAGTATGTGATGTGTTCATGTGTTGTTGTTTCAGTCGGGTTAATTTCAGTTTAGTAGCTTAATGATGTTATGCACTGGAGGCTGTTGGGTTTTCTTCAGATTTTTATGTGATAGGTATCGTGAAATTTTGAGTGTCTGTTTTTCTGATTATTGATGATGTTTAAGTATAGAAATACGAATTCGTACCTAGTAGTTTGATTTATGCAGTCAACGTTATTTAGGTTATGATATCTATCCGGTATATGGTTAAATTTATTTATCGACTTTATTACTTGAATCTCTAGTCGAGTCTCTGAAAGCATGTTTATCGTGTTAGCATGAGTTTTCCCTTTCAGTCGGAATCTGTTAGTATCATGTTAACTTTAACAGTCTATCATGTGTTAGTAACATACTGAGGTGGTATTTAAAAAGTCAAGTTGGGGTCTAGATATGCACTATGCATTCATTAGATGATGATCTTAAAGTCATGTTACTAGTTTGCCTATGACTGATATGTGTCCTGTTTTGAAGAGTATGATGAGATCATATCCAGTTAATAATGTCTCAGGAGTCTAAACCTGGCTAGATGACTTGTAATATGTCCATGATACTGTTACCTCAGTTAAGTATGCATATATTGAACGTAGCCCTGTCTAAGTTAGATCTTCCTGTTTGAAAGGACACAGATTTTCACGAACTTGAAATCAGAATACTGTGTGTGATCAGTGTTGTCCATTTTGCTAAAATGTGCTCAGGCAGTTTGGTGATGAGTTAAAACTGTCCCTATATGTCTCTAGATTTGAGCTAGAACTCCCTAAGGTCCTTTCATATGATTTAATTTGGGTATGCCTTTGAACAACTAAAGGTGAAACTAAGTTATGGGTGAATTTTAAACTTGTTTAAACTGTCTGGCAATAGTAATCCTTTCATCTTGTCGGATCAGACTATGGATAAGTTCTATAAAATTGAGAAGGGGAATGAATAAACAGCCTTCATTGTTATGGGTGAGCTTTTGAAGTTTGAAACATGATTTGTTCCGATTACTAAGCATTTGAAATAGTTCACATATAGCATTATGAAACGAATATGTTCGACATACACTTTGCTTCCCCTTCATCTGAAATACTGAAACATATCCTTACCTTTATTTCATTTGTCTAAATACTCATGTATTGGTTTTGACTCTGCTTGGTGTGAGTTTGAATGAAGGATTGATTTCATGATTCATCCGCCTTCTTAAGTAAAAAAAGATGCATTTAAAGTTTGTTCCTTTCTTCCTCTGTCATTTTTTTTATGTGCTAAAGTTCTTTGTCCAAGATATGACGAGTTCCATTTAGTCTCTTCTTCCACTCAACTGAACTGCTCACGAGCTATTAAAAGAAAAGCAGGGGAATATTACATAACAGTTTGTAGAAGAAAGTAGAAATCATTCTCGATTGTATGCTTATGTTTATCATTAGAAGTGCAACTTGAGAATTTTCAGAGTCATCTTGTTAATTTAAGAGCCAAAATCTAATTGGGAAGTTTCTCCAAGCTACTTGGTGTTCAGACAGCATATTTGCAAATTAGGATCTTGCGTGGTCTGATAGATAGCACTGCAAAGTAAAATAGGAGCTTCTGGTAGCTGAAAATATGGTTCCTACTTTCCTTTTATCCCCTCTTCGTATATTATGCGTACGCAAGTATTTTTTTTTTCTGTGTTACTGGGTGTTGCTTTAGGCTTCAAAGGTTAAAATGTTCTGTGAAGTGAATCTAGACATCTCGCCATCCTAATATGCATATGTGTGACTTTAAATTCACATAGTGAAATTCAGCTTTGCTGTTTTGAGAGGTTAGCTGGGGTGTTTCTTGAGAGGAATGACTGCTGCATTGTTGCTAAATTTAGACTACTGTGTTAGGGTGTGAACCAATTATTTTGGCCTTTAAAATCAGTTATTTTGTTTGCTGGAAATTTAGGGTAGATCATTGTTATTTGATGCTTTCCAAACTACATAGTGTTGCCATAGAATTGTTTCCTCTGTTAGTTGTTGTTCTTGCCTTCTTTATGAATCTAAAAAAAAAACCACTGATGAGTTGATTTTGTGTTACCCACTGTAAATGGAACTGACTTATAGTTCCAAACTGTTGTTGTTTCCTTGTGTTCTTTCTGAATATAAACTAAATCGCGGCATTTGAAACAGGATGGTGGTGACCTCTTAGTTTTCCTCATTTCTAATCTTTGTTATAATATTTTTGGACTGAAGCTGCTGTTGCATTTTGTTTTCTTTATTGCTGCATTTTGAGGATCCGCCATTGCGTATTCAAGCTGTGTAGTTGCCATTTTGATCAGATCCGTCGCGTTACTTTATATTCAATTTTGTGATTCTTATATTGCCAAGTATACCATGTTGATTATGTGTATATATATATGTATGACCAGTATACTATACACGTTTAGCCTTGTTTATCGATTGCATACTAATCCTTTTTTTTTTTTTTCATTTTTATGCATGACTATCGCATACGAGTCCCTCGGACTCGTCTCCTTCCGCATTTGGCGTTGGGCTAAAGCCCAACACAACTCCTCTCGAGTCAGCCCCATATAGTAGCAGCCAATCTGCAGCCAAACAAGGAAATAAAAATCTGGGCCCAAGCTCAATAAACAAGACAGCCCACAGCAGCAATATAGAGGAATTTATTGGGCCTGAGCCCAATAAACGTGAACAGTTCAGCTGGGCCCTAATAAATAGGCCAAACCCGTTTACCCGTTTACTCTCTCCCTTATTTCTATTGTTGTGTATTCTTATTTGCTTTGTATGACTAACATTTTACCTTTTAGGTAATTTAGATAAATCCTAGTGACGTTAAGGGTTTTAGTTTAGTGATGGGTAGTTAATTTCACAAATTACATTCACTTCTATTTTCTAAACTATTTATAATATCTATAACATTTATTCGAGCAATTGATTTTCAAATAATATGACTACATATTTTGGGTTAAAGGAATCATTTTTCACTCTTACTATCTTATAAATTTCAAAACGTCGTTAAATAGGGATCCAATTATATTTTATAAACATTTTTAAGATTTATCCAATTATACATTTTTTTTAGCCGAAATTGGTTAAATAATGAGTGATAAAAAAATAGAAAGAAACTTATGGACTTTTCATCATACTTAAGAATATAAGTCTAGGCATTTCTACACCATCGTATTCATATAACATCATTTTTATTTTCACATTTGACGAATCATCTTTTAAAAGGCTATCAATCATAAGCAAATTACCCTATTTTTCACGAATCTTGTTTTTGAATAATATTACTATATTTTCAAATTAGGCTTTAGCAATATCTTCATGTCTCATTTAACATTTAGAATCTTCTGTTACACAAATTATTATGTTTTCTATAAGTATTATTTTAAATCACACTATTATACTTCCGCTTAAAACTTTAACAACATTTATAAGTCGTATTAAAGTACTCTTTTATACAAATTATTATTTTCTACAAATTCTATTTTAAATAGCATTCTTACATATCTATCTATACCTTTAGTCATAGTTACAAAGCTACTTTCTTTTTTTATAATACTATATGTACACTTAGCCTAATTAATTATAAGTCCGGTCGGTTAACCATTGTTAATGGGTCTTAAAGGGTGCCTAATACCTTCCCTTTAGACTAATTGAACCCTTACCTAGAATCTTAAGTTTCGCAGACCTTAAACAGAGTTAACTTAGAAAATAACTTTAATAAACTTTAGGTGTCCTAATTCACCGTAAATAATTAGGTGGCGACTCCTTAAACAAACAAAAAAAACAGGAATCTCCAATACGTCGTACTTCTAACTTTAACCTCCCGGGTTAAAAAGGGGTGTGACACCCCCCCCCCCCCCCTCTAAGTTTGGTATCAGAGCGAGAAGATTTTTGGAACCTAAGACTCATCTAAGACTAATACTAATAGTAGGGTCTTCTATCTTTTTATGTCTTTCTTCTTTGTGTATATTTGTCTTAAATTCTTTTTCTATACACATGATACATCCCTCTATAAAACAATTTTTACATTTTGCTCTTTTATCTCTACTAGGAAACCATTTACAAGAGAAACATGCATTACTATCTAAACATTTATTTCTTTCGAAGTCGTGATTACAGTCTTCTGATATATTTGCTAAATTATCCATTTGAATTGGTTCTAGGTCTAGTTTTTCTAATCCTATCTTATTAATTAATTCTTCTGCTTCTGAGTCTGATGAGTCTGTTAGAAACTATGTTAAATACTTAGAGACATTTTTAGGAGAATCAACTAATATATATATATATATATACAGAGAGGGGGGGGGGGGGGGGGATGTCGTAATAATTGAAGGAAAATTAACAGCAGGTCAACAATGTCGGCGGTGGACGGCTGGAACTTATAAGGAAAGTAAAAGTATCCTTTGTAATTATTTGATTTGAATTAATAAAGAAGGAAGAAACATTAGAAAAAATAATTCTCTTAATTAATACATATAAATTTTAATTCCCTCATTACATTATATTTATAGGTGAAAAAAAGTCCAGGCTAGAAAAAATAAATAACAACACACATGTTGCTTATTGACCAAAAAAATAACTCATGTTGCTTTTAGAATAAATCATTACTTACAAGGATAGTAAAAAAAATCAGATGTGTCGCTTATTTGATGTACTATTCAAAAGAGGGTCAGATGTTCTAGATGGTCCAATTTTTTATTTCCAAAAAATGGTTAAAATGTTATGGGAAAATAATCATATACGTATTAGTTAAACTCAGGATCCAATATTGAAATGTATAGTAGTTTTTATCTTCGAATTTACAAAACGGAAATTATCTCAAGGATTAAAGAATAAAGGATAAGTCAAATTAAAAGCCCTTTTTAAGGTAATTACTTGAGCAAAAAGAGGGCGGGGGGGAAGAAAGATTATAAGCAATGTTGATTAATTTGTCTAATTTGGATGAAGCTTCATGGTTGAAAAAAGATTATAAGCAATCTTTGTTTTCTGAAAAAAGATTGCATGAAGCTTCCATCAATAATAGCTGCTATTTATTTTAAGAAAATAGTGATGGGCTTTGGAGTAAACCGTTTAGATTTCAATGTTTTCCTTATAAATTCCATTTAAAATTCAACATTATTTTGTCCTTTACTAATTGCATGGATGTGTTGGTTTATCTCTTTCTTCTCGATAGATTGAGACCATCATGCTCGTAATGCGTCAAAATTTATAAATTTGTCCATTTCGAAATAATTGAAGATAAAATTTAACAGAGCCTAACTTGAGACAAAATATTTGAAGTTATATGTATATAACTGAACTTGAGACAAATATGACTGAAGTTCAACCCTTTTTGCATGAAGTTGATTTACAAGAATGGCTTTGGAGGTGGATAATCTTAAACTTTATATCCCACTTACGAAGAAACTTCAGTTTAACAAGTTTACCTCATGGGGAAAACTTTTGATTTTTGACTTTGAAGATTTTCCTTTGGAGAATGGGGTTAAAAGTTCAAGGCCACTCATTTCCAAGACCATTGGGTGTAACCTGCCCAAATTTAGCTAATCTAAATGGTACTCCCTTCGGATAAAAAAAAGAGTCTACGTAGCCATTTTCACATCCCTTAAAAAAATATTAACTCCTAGAAAAAAATTGACTAAACTACCCTTAATAATAGGCATTGGCATTTGATCATATAACCCTTTATAGGGGCAAAAATGGAAAAATATGCTCAGAACACTTAGAGATGATTTTGTTCCATTCCTGAAGAATGAGAAGTTTTGATAAATGTTACAAATACAGATCCATTCCTTGAACTGAATGTGACAGTATGTAATAAAGCTTATATAGACGAACACATGTTTGATTGTGAAGTTATCACGGCTCTTGTTGGTTTATGAACTTTGATTAATTGTTCTCCCTTGCGTGTTAAGATTTATGGGTAAAATTATGATTCTAACCGATGATATGGCTATGTAGCTAGAAAAAATATTTTTATTTGCTATCACGGTAACTATAAGTTTGGATTTCAAAACAAAATATTAAATGGGACAAATGGAATAGTTCTTTACTTTATTTGTTGGGAGTATTGTTTGATAACATAGAAGAAGAAAAAAAAGCAACAGTAATGATATTTTGAGGTTAAGTTAAGTATCTCAATTTGTTAAAACTAAGTATGGATTGTAAGGGAGTATTTATAGATGACAAAACTTGACTAGAGAATCTATTTTGGAGTTGACATATTGTCTTAGTTTATGAAGTGTAATTATTACCTTAACTTGATAATTACTAATTTTTCTGTCATAATAGTCTCTTGCAATTTTAGGCCCAACTCATAATTGGCGAATTCGTAGGTTCAATTCCTACTGGATGCACGCCAATGGGACCCTTTAATATATTGTACTAGCATGCTGAAATATAAAACTGACATTAGTTTGAGCTATTTCAAGGACTGCTTCTCCCATTATATATCTTATGTCATAAAAATTTGATGTAATAACTTGGATGGATTTTGCCTATGATTATAAGAGTTTAGTAATATTTTCATTCGCTTGATATAATTATCATTGGAGATGTTGGACATTGATTGGCTCACTTGAACTCTCACAGAGTTTATATAAATATACGGAAAAAAATGTCTCCTGGAATGATTATATTTTATATATATTGTTGAAATTTAATTCACTTATGCCCTTTGGCCTATTATGCCACTGGTTGAACGTAAGACGATGGATTCAAGTTCCCCCCACCAAGAGGGTAAGACATCCGGGGAGTCTCGGTGCACTATGATGATAATATAAGATATTGGGTTCAAGTCCCATTGCATTGTGGCTTAAAATGCCTTTATAAGAATAAGACGTTGGGTTTAAGTCCCGATGCACTATACAACAACAACAACAACAACAACAACAAGCCCAGTATAATCCCACTATGTGGGGTCTGGGGAGGGTAGAGTGTACGCAGACCTAACCCCCACCTTGAAAGGTAGGGCGGCTGTTTTCGAAAGACCCTCGGCTCAAGAGAGGAGAAAAAGAGAGGAAAAGACAAAAGGTTAGATATGATCAAGCGTATCGAAAACAATATGAAAACAAGAAATAACAAAACAAGAAAGTCATGATAAAAGAAGTATCAACTGCTATAGATAACTATGAAAATGAAACAATGGAAGTAAATAAATCATTCGAAACCAACAGATACTCGCAGAAATCAAGATACAAGAAACTATAGAACAACATAACTACTCTTAAGGGAGGATAAACGCGACTACCTACTATCCTTCTACCCTAATATGATTCCTCCATACCCTCCTATCTAAGGTCATGTCCTCCGTAAGCAGGAAATGCGCCATGTCCTCTCTAATCACTTCCCCCTAATACTTCTTCGGCCTACCTCTACCTCTTCTGAAATCGTCGCTGGCCAACCTCTCGCACCTCCGCACTGGGGCATTTTCAGCTCTCCGCATCACATGCCCAAACCATCTCAGCCTCGCTTCCCGCATCTTGTCTTCCACTGAGGCTATTCCAACCTTGTCTCGGATGAATTCATTCCTAATCCTATCACTCCTAGTGTGCCCACACATCCACCGCAGCATTCTCATTTCCGCCACTTTCATCTTCTGAACATGAGATTTCTTGACTGGCCAACACTCCGCCCCATACAACATAGCTGGTCTAACCACCACTTTGTAGAACTTGCCTTTGAGTTTCGGTGGCACCTTTTTGTCACACAACACTCCGGAGGCAAGCCTCCATTTCATCCATCCCGCACCAATACGATGTGTGACGTCATCATCAATCTCCCCATTTCCTTGTATAATAGACCCAAGATACTTGAAACTATCTTTCTTCTGTATGACCTGGGTGCCAAGCTTCACTTCCACGTCAGCCTCATGTACTATATCACTGAACTTGCACTCCAAGTACTCTGTCTTGTTCCTACACAACTTGAACCCTTTGGACTCCATAGTTTGTCTCCAAACCTCCAACTTAGCGTTAACCCCGCTGCGAGACTCGTAAATCAGGACTATGTCATCCGCAAATAACATACACCATGGCACCTCACCTTGAATCTGCCGCGTCAATCCATCGATCACCAAGGAGAATAAAAATGGGCTAAGAGCTGACCCCTGATGCAGTCCCATCACCACTGGGAAGTACTCTGAGTCTCCTCCCAAAGTCCTTACCTTGGTTTTGGCCCCATCATACATGTCCTTAATCGCCCTAATGTACGCCACAGGTACACCTTTAGCCTCCAAGCATCTCCATAGCACCTCTCTCGGCACTTTGTCGTATGCCTTTTCTAGGTCGATGAATACCATGTGCAAGTCCCTCTTCCTCTCCCTATATTGTTCCACCAGTCTCCGTACAAGATGAATAGCTTCTATAGTAGAGCGCCCCGGCATGAATCCGAACTGGTTCTCTGAGATAGACACGCCTCTTCTCACCCTCATCTCCACCACCCTTTCCCACACTTTCATAGTGTGGCTTAGCAGCTTGATCCCTCTGTAGTTGTTGCAACTTTGAATGTCGCCCTTGTTCTTGTACAATGGAATCATTGTACTGCATCTCCACTCTTCGGGCATCTTAGTTGTCTTAAAGATGACATTAAAGAGCCGGGTCAACCATTCTAAACATGCCCTGCCTGCAGTCTTCCAAAATTTCCCCGGAATCTCATCGGGCCCGGTCACTCTTCCCCTACTCATCCTACGAACAGCACCCTTAACTTCTTCAACCTTTATATTCCTACAATATCCAAAATCACGACACCTTTCGGAGTACTCCAAATCTCCCAACACAATATCTCTGTCCCCTTCATCGTTTAAGAGTTTGTGGAAGTATGACTGCCATCTCCGTCTAATGCGAGCGTCCTCCACTAGTACCCTACCATCCTCGTCCTTGATGCACTTCACCTGATCCAAGTCACGCGCCTTCCTCTCCCTCGCCTTGGCTAGTCTGTACAACTTCTTATCCTCGCCTTTGTCCTCTAGTTCTGCATACAGGCGTTCAAAAGCTGCTGTCTTTGCCGCCGTAACCGCTAACTTTGCCTCCCTCCTCGCCATCTTGTACAATTCCTTATTCGTTCGCCTCTCTTCATCATCCTTGCTATCTACCAACTTCGCATACGCCACCTTTTTTGCTTTCACCTTCTCTTGAACTCCTCCATTCCACCACCAGTCCCCTCGGTGCCGACCCCGGCTACCCTTCGAGACCCCCAGCACCTCTCTAGCTACTTTCCTAATGCAACTGGCCGTCCTATCCCACATATTGGTCGCCTCCCCACTACTCTCGCAGGCTCCCATAGATCTCAGCTTCTCCCCCATCTCCAGCGCACCCGTCATGGTCAAACTCCCCCATTTGATCCTAGGCCTGTCATCCACGACCCTCTTTCTCTTCTTCATCTTGATTTCCAAATCCATCACCAAGAGCTTATGCTGGGTCGTTAAATTCTCACTCGGGATCACCTTGCAGTCTTTACAAAGACTTTTATCATCCTTCCTAAGGAGTAAAAAGTCTATCTGCGTCTTAGCCACCGAACTACGAAAGGTTATCAAGTGCTCCTCCTTCTTCGGGAAACTCGAATTGGCCACCATCAGCCCAAAGGCTTTTGCAAAATCCAATAGTGTAACTCTTCCTTCGTTCCTGTCCCCGAAACCACAACCTCCATGCACATCGTCATATCCCCTTGAAATTGACCCAATGTGCCCATTGAAATCTCCTCCGATGAATAGCTTCTCAGTGGACGGTATACTTACCATCATCTCGTCCAAATCCTCCTAAAAACGTCTTTTCTCCTCCTCGCCCAAGCCCGCTTGCGGCGCGTAAGCACTAATAATGTGCAAAATAAACCCTCCAACAACCAGCTTAATTGTCATCAACCTATCGCTGACTCTCTTAACCCCTACCACCTGTTCTCGTAAGTCATTATCTACTAAAATGCCTACCCCATTCCTATCCCTCGACCTACTTGAGAACCATAACTTATACTCATCCACATCTTGAGCCTGGGATCCTACCCATTTAGTCTCCTGGACACAAGCTATATTGATCCTCCTCTTCTTAAGAATCTTAACTAGTTCGATGGACTTCCCCGTTAGAGTCCCAATATTCCAAGACCCTGCTCGCAGACTAGAGACTCTCTTACCCCACCTACCCCCTCTAACCCTCACCCCTATCCGAGAACATGACCCTAGTCCACCATCGTCTACCAAAGCCAGTAAAGCAAATATAAACTACTCGACCAGACAGTAATCAATACTAAAACACAAGTAAGTACTAATCTAGATGAAAGTGTAACTACTACGACAAGAACGAAACAAGTAATGCAAGAATGCAAATTAGCAGCAAGGCTAAAATACAGAGACTTAAAAATAAAATTAAAACAACCGGAGGTACCAACTCCAGTTAGCTAGAACCTGTTCACGCCGGAAATCACTGTTCACGCTGGAAAATACTGTTCACGCCGGAAAATACTGTTCACGCCAGGGAGCTTGAATTTGCCGGACCAGAGAGAAGGAGAGGAGATAAGAGAAAAGAAGAAAAGGAAGATAGAAGAAGAAGAGGAGTGGGGGTGGGTATAGGGCTGTCACAAACCCTAGGAGAGATAAAGAGAAAACTTACCTGGGGGGGCCACAGGGAGGTTGCTGGCCGTAGTTTGTGGTGGCCGAAGTTGGGGGATAGGGGTGGGGGTAGGTGAGGGAGTTGGGGGTAGGGGTGGGGAGAAGACCGTTAGTTTTCTTTTCTTAGAGAGAGAAGAGAGCTCTTAGGAATAAAGTGATATCCAAGGAACCTAAGTCCCGATGCACTATATTGATGATAAATGATGACTGAGCAAATTAATGTGCTCTTGAAAAAAATTATGAAGTCCGTCCCACTGAATTTGCTCCATTCCCTGAAGTGAATGTGGTAGCAGTCTATGATAAGTCTGAAAGATGACAAAATAATTATTGTGTCCGTATGAATGAACGTGGACGTGACCAGGGATAAATAATAGGCATCATTGTGGTAATTATAAAAGAAAGAACACTATGAGTTCTCAAAATGATCCTTCAAAAGGTGAAGGTAATTTTTGCCTCAATGTGGTACGAATTGTCGTGGGACACGCGGTTGTCGTGCAACCTAATTTGATAAATTATATAAATCCTCCATCAAAAGAAAGGAGTACAAAGTGGAGGCGTACTTGACCTTTAAAGTATTGTTGAGGTGGATCATATAAATATGATAATGGGTATTCTCCCTGAAGGAGATAAATACCATAGACATTGATGATAGAAGTATCAAATACTGTATAACTTAATATTTACTTCTTGTCATGTATGAATTTAGGAATGTCTTTAATATTCATTTGGTTGCAATGTTTTTTGTCATGACACCAGCGATGTCAATGTAATATTTGATACTACAAAATCAATACTATTTTTAATTTGTTCTAGATTGTAATATATGAAATTGTTATGATTGAAACACAAGTTGTAGTAAACCCGAAGTTTACTAAAGTAAATGGCTATCATCACGTTGAAGCTATAAATGATTGGAGGATTAATTATCCTCAAAATCATAGTGGGTAATAAGTATGTATGTGAATGGTTACCCTCTTTATTCTCCAAATTATACTACACAAATAAAAGCATGATGAAATCACACGTCATAGTAAACCAGAAGTTTATTGGTACAAAAAAAAAAAAAATCATGTCGTAGTAAACTAGAAGTTTACTAAAACGAATAGCACATGGCATGGTAAACTTGAAGTTTACTAGTATAAATAATTTTATTACTCGGCATGAGCGGTATGGCCATCCCAATTCAAATATGATGTGCAAATTGAACATTTGATATATATTGAAGAACTAGGAGATTCTTCAAGGAATTATTTTTGTCGCTTGTTCTCATGATAAGTTGATTATACAGGCTAATGTTGGGGATTGAATTCCCTAAATTCTGGAAAAATATAGAAGGTGAATATGGGCCCGTTCACTTGTTATGTGATGTCTTAAATAGATGCATCGATAAGACGGTCACATGTGCGTTTATTGTCAACCCGCAGTTTGACATATGCAAAGTTACTTGATCAAAATAATTGAATTGAGAGCACAATTTTCAGATTATGTAATCAAGATAATTCATCTTGTTAATGCTGGTTTATACCAAGCTGGTTTGGCTTTCAATGTCTCCGACAAATAGCTAAACCATTGCTTATGAGAACAAAGCTTCATATGTTGGTCTGAGATATGATATATTGTATACAACATTACTTGTATGCTTCAGACCAATAAATTATGATAAATTCTTTTCTCACAATTGGTTCAGGGTTGGGAACTAGATATTTCCATCTAACAATTTTTTTTATGTGTGGTATATGATTAGAATAGCTCGGGACCCCCCTAAACTTGTCGATTTTTATTCGGTGTACACCTAAATTATGCGTTGGCTTAATTACCCCCCTGAACTTGGTAATATGATAGTCTCGACCCCCCTAGACTCTGATGTGACAAAGAGCGTGAACACACTCTCTTTTAGGCGTGTGGCTGGGTCAAAAATTGAAAAATAAGCTTCCAAGTGGAGTATTTTTCAACTATTAATCGTCATATAATCAATATAATGATTTATTTTTTCCAATTGTGTTTCTTTTTGTTTTTTCTTAATATTCATTACATATTTTATCCCAATTGTATTTTTTTTCTTTTTAGATATAATGATTATTTATTTCAACTATGTATTTTTATTTTATTTTTGGATCCAAACCTAAATAACTTAGTTGAAACTCTATTTATTTTAGCCAAATAAAAAGAAGGTTTAGCAAAAGTAATGAAGTTTAGACGGTGCATTTTCTACAAAAAAAAAAAAAAATTGTGTATTTTTCTTTTCATGCAATTACTATTTATTTCAACTCTGCATTAATTTTTTGGGTCAAATTCTTAAAATATTTGGTTGATATTTTATTTATTTCTTTTTAGATACAATGATTATTTACTTTAACTGTGTATTTCTTCTTTTCCTGGCCAAATATATAAAAATAACTTGATTAGAATATCATTATCTTTAGCCAAATAAAAAAAAGTATGGTCAAAATATTGTTGTTTCATGTTCTTTTTTTACATATTTGGCCCGAAAAAGATGATCTAAATAATTGGTGAACTTAAAAAGGTAAAAAATATATATATTATCCTTAAAAAATGCCACATGGACAAAAAAATCCATGTGGCAGCGCGTGTGTCACACGTCAAGATGTTGTCAGCGTCTAGGGGGGTCGAGACTTTTACATTACCAAGTTCAGGGGGTTAATTAAGCCAACGCATAGTTTAGGTGTACACCGAATAAAAATCAACAAGTTTAGGGGGGTCCCGAGAAATTCTGCCATTAATCTATCATGATACATAAAAATGGATTCCCCCAAAGAAGATGGAATATATGTTAGTTATTCTAACATAAGGGGGAGAAAATAAGTAGCAAGGAAATATATTATGAATTATCATTAGTATGATCTTCATTCAAAAGGTAATTCAAGTTAAATGCTAGAAGCATTTACTAACCCAAAATTAATTTCTAATTTCAGCTGCAAAATGCTCCTATTAAATTCATGCCTCTGAAGGACAGAGACTACAACATGCATGAAACGTGGTAGATCAATCGGTTGCAAATGAAATAATCCCTGAAAAGGAAGAGGGGCAAATGATCAAAATGGTCATATTAAGGAGACAATTTGCTCTTGAAGAGCCTACGACATAACACTTCATGAAACCTCATGAGAGGTATAGGTACCTAAAAATAATGAAAGTGATGAGATCTCAATAAGTTATGTCACAATGCGAACCGATACAAATGATATCTCGTCAACGATATCTTTGGTATAATATAGCGCAATATTGTAAAATATTGTGAGGATCTAAATTATACGTCTATTAAAAGCATGCTAACGTAGAAATTATTATCAAGTGAAATGACGAATCTTGGTAAGCGTAAAGCTTATTTGACCCGTTGTCCAGACACCAGAAGATGTCATCATTTAAATAGAAATAGATGTTGTCAGAGCCTATATGAATTACTTGACAAAATTATATGAAAATTTCTGAAGAATTTTAAATGCCTGAAGCATATACAAGTTGTAGAAATTTGTTCATAATTCTTATATGAATTAAATTAAGCAACGTGAACGCGATTTTATCACCTTGATGAATATTTACTGAATAAGGGCACAAATGACTCTATTTATCCTTACATCTTTGAGGAAATAGAAATCTATCATATTGTTGGTGCAATTTGATGACTTGAATATTATTGAAACTCTTGAAGAGTTCTCAAAAGCAATATATTATCTATTGAAAGAAGTTGAAATGAGAATCTTGCAAAATTCTTTGGTCCTGAAGTGCCATGTCTTTATGCAATTGATGCATTTATATATCTTGTTATGACTCTGAGGGATTACAGTCATACGATGTTGCTATATGATAGTCAAATCATGTAAAGATAACATCTGCTTATAAAGCAAGTCAAGAACGCATTTGGAGTGATTTCAACAATATTATATGCCGATGCAACTCTAAACAGAGACTGAAGATGTAGCAACATACATAGGCCAACTAAAGAGAGGATTCATAAAAGGACAAGGCATAATTCACCAAAGTTGTTCTTCACACACGATTTCCAAAATAATTGTGATATCAACGTGCAACAGATGGGTTCAAGTGATAATATGGTTGATTTGTTCACCAAGTCTCTCCCAACTGCAACTTTCGAGAAGATGGTGCACAAGATTGAAATGTGAAGATTCAAGTTTTGGATTGATGTTCTCATCAGGGGGAGTTAATACGCGTTGTATTCTTTTTCCCTTAGCCAAGTTTTTGTCCCAATTGGATTTTCCTGATAAGGTTTTTAATGAGGCAACCTGGCATATTATTAGAAATGTGTACTCTTTTTCCTTTATTATAATTTTTCCCACTAGGTTTTTTGAGTAAGGTTTTAACGAGACGCATTATCTATCAAATAGACATCCAAGGGAGAGTGTTATAAATATTATTTATTATTGTGGATGTCTATCTTTAGGAGAAAATTTAGGGTTTGGGACCAAGCTACTTCGGCCTTATAAATAGAGAGGTTATATTCATTGTATTGACATCCCTAACAAGAGAAATAAAAGAATTCTCCTCTCTTCTCTCTTTCTCTACTATATTCTTGTTATTGCTTTATTATTTTATAACAATGAATTCTCCTCTCTTCTCTCTTTCTCTACTATATTCTTGTTGTGGACACTTTTTTTTACCCAAGAAAAAAAAGGCTAAGCAGACACTTTTTTTTTTAATTCGGAGGGAGTAGCTAATTTGGACTAAATATGTTATCAAAATTGACCAATAAGAAACTCTGTCAACATATTTAATCATTTATTTCTTGATATGTAATGTATATAACCATAACATAGGAAAACTTATTATTAGTTTTATTTGGGAAAAAAATAAATAAATAAATTATAAGAAAACAAATTAAAAAATTAAAACTTGATAAGAGTTGAGCGTGTTAGGTTATGACTCATTCGTTAATCCATCTTGACCCATTCTAAGTAACCTTTGGACAGGTTCATGATCCGCTCATTTTTACCCACCAAAATTCAGGTCAAATCGTCCATTTGATGCCCCAAAATTCATTTGAAGGGACAAAATTCATTACGAGTTTATTTTTCCATCGCAAAAGCTTTCTACCGCTTTCCTCACAATCACAAATATTATTTTCTCCTTGTAGTGAGATACAATTTTGCACGTGTTGCAATTATAGGTTTTAGGTGTAGGTGTAATAAAAATCAATCAACCTATTAATGACATAACAAATTTTGTGGATAGGAACATTTGATTAATTAGTCCTACATTAATTCCTTTATTAATCTTAATTAATTATATCATGTCACAATCTAAAGGCTACACGCATCAAGATTATAAGCAATGTTAATTAATTTTGTCTAAATGGGAAATCATTATTGCTTGTTTTGTGAAAAAAGATGCATGAAGCTTCCATCAATAATGACTGCTATTTATTTTAAGAAATAGTGATGGCCTTTGAGTAAACGGATTAGATTTCAATGTTTACCTTATAAATTCCATTTAAAATTTAATATTATTTTGTCCTTTACTAATTGCATGGATATGTTCGTTCGTCTCTTTCTTCTCGATATATTGAGACCATCATGCTCGTAATGCGTCAAAATTTATAAATTTATCGATAAATTGGACAAGGTCTAAATTCAAACAAAATATTTGAAGTTACATGCATATAACTGAACTTCAGACACATATGACGCATGAAAGTGATTTACAAAAATAACTTTGCAGGTGGATAATCTTAAACTTTATACCCGCTTGCGGAGAAACTTCAAGTTTAACAAGTTTGCCTCATGGGGAAAACTTTTAACTTTTGACCTTGAAGATTTGCCTATGAGGAAAATGGTGGTTAAAAGTTCAAGACCACTCATTTCCAAAGACATTGGGTGTAACCCGCCCAAACTCAACTAATCTAAAAGTTAACTGATTTGGGCTAAATATGTTATCTAAATTGACCAATGAGAAACTTTGTCAACATATTTATTTTTTTATTTTCTTGATATGTTATGTATATCCATAATATAGAAAAAGATACTATTAGTTTTATTCGGTAACAATAAACAAATAAATTATAAGAAAACAAATTAAAAAAGTAAAAGTTGATAAAAGTTGAGTGGGGCTTGGATTATGACTCATTCGTTAATCCATTTTGACCCATTAAAAGCAACCTTTGGGTAGGTTCATGATCCGCTCATTTTACCGACCAACTTCAAGTCAACTCGTCCATTTGATACCCCAAAATTCATCAGTACTGAAAATTTTTGTTACGAATTTATTCTGCAAAAGCTTTGTAACACTTTCCTCACAATCACAAATATTATTTTTATTGGGAATAAAATAGACCCGCAAAAATAATATTCACGGTATTAGTAATAAACGCGGAACACTAACTTATGGTTAAATCAGCAAGAATAAAATGCAGCAATAATGACACCAAGATTTTACGTGGAAACCCTTCTAAATAAGGGAAAAATCACGGCCAAGAGGAGCAGCTGATATCACTATAGCGAGGAATTTTACACTGTGTAGTAACGAGTACAAATACTCCTAAGACCACTACACCCTCAAAAGAAATAACACTCTTTTGATTTTCCCACCTCACTATAATATCACTCACACTCTATTTTTCTTCACAGACTATTTTCTTACAGTCTATGGAACACCTCACTTTGCTCTCACTCAGATGTATTGTCTGAGATTTTGATGTGTATAGCAAATGATCTTAGTGTGTTACAAATGAATCATAAGCTGCCTATTTATAGGAATGAATTTCCTATGATGAGGTAAGCGCTTACGTCACGACTATGCTGAGGTAAGCGCTTACGTCACGACTATGATGAGGTAAGCGCTTACATCACGAAAATGTGAACAAAAGAATTGGCTTGTTGGCCAATTCCACAATTGCTACCAATGTGATTTTGTCAAAGGAAGAAAAATCTTCCTTCCTTAAAATATGGGATAGGGGACTGGACCCCACAAATCTCCCCCTCCAGTCCCATTCACCTGAAGGAGGGTACACTGGCTTCTAATTTGAGTGCATGCCGACAAGTTCTTTGCACAATTCGAACTTGTCTCTCGGTACCGCCTTGGTCAGCATATCTGCAGGATTTTCACTCGTGTGAATCTTCTTGACCTGGAACAATTCACTCTCCACTTGTTCACGAATCCAATGATACCTGACAGTGCGACACACTTCTGCAACTTCGACTGCCATGGTATAGCTCCCCCTGAAAAAAGTAAACAGATATCCAGTAGTGGATTTTCTGTTATCAAGGTCACCTGCCATATCAGAATCTGTATAGCCTTTCCAAATTGGATTTGATCCTCCAAAACACAAGCATTCATCTGAGCTTCCTCTTAGATACCTGAGTATCCACTTCACAGCTTCCCAATGCTCTTTCCCTGGATTTTCGAGAAATCTGCTAACAATACCAACTGCATGAGCAATATATGGTTGAGTGCATACCATTGCATACATCTTGTTGTTACCAGTTTTCCGAGCATACAAACTTTCAAGATGCTCCCATAGGGTCCGAGCATGTGTCTCTCCAGAAATATGGTTCAACACATTATCGTCAACCCACTGTCTAATAAAGCCGCAAACCTGCCGATGCAACAAATTCCACTCTTCATCTGATTTATTATCAGGCTTTTTATTTCCAAAGACAGGTTGATGAAAATTCTTGACATAGAGCAAATCTTCCATTTTGCCCTTCCAAATGGCATAATTTACGCCACTCAAAGTAACCATTCTACTAGTGTTAGCTTCCATCGTTTATCACAAATACAAATACTATTTTATTTGAAGACCAAAGTAATTCTTTTATGATGTGGAAGTTCAGACTGTGCTGCAACCACAGAGCATACTCAGACAGAACCTTGGCTCTGATACCACTTGATGGGAATAAAATAGACCCGCAAAAATAATATTCACGGTATTAGTAATAAACGCGGAACACTAACTTATGGTTAAATCAGCAAGAATAAAATGCAGCAATAATGACACCAAGATTTTACGTGGAAACCCTTCTAAATAAGGGAAAAATCACGGCCAAGAGGAGCAGCTGATATCACTATAGCGAGGAATTTTACACTGTGTAGTAACGAGTACAAATACTCCTAAGACCACTACACCCTCAAAAGAAATAACACTCTTTTGATTTTCCCACCTCACTATAATATCACTCACACTCTATTTTTCTTCACAGACTATTTTCTTACAGTCTATGGAACACCTCACTTTGCTCTCACTCAGATGTATTGTCTGAGATTTTGATGTGTATAGCAAATGATCTTAGTGTGTTACAAATGAATCATAAGCTGCCTATTTATAGGAATGAATTTCCTATGATGAGGTAAGCGCTTACGTCACGACTATGCTGAGGTAAGCGCTTACGTCACGACTATGATGAGGTAAGCGCTTACATCACGAAAATGTGAACAAAAGAATTGGCTTGTTGGCCAATTCCACAATTGCTACCAATGTGATTTTGTCAAAGGAAGAAAAATCTTCCTTCCTTAAAATATGGGATAGGGGACTGGACCCCACAATTTTCTCCTTGTAGTGAGATACAATTTTGCACGTGTTGCAATTACAGGTTTTAGGCGAATAGGTTTAATGAAAAGCAATCAACCTATTAATGACATATCAAATTTTGTGGATAGGAACATTTGATTAATTAGTCCTACATAAATTCCTTAATTAATCTTAATTAGATCATGTCACGATCTAGAGACGCATCAAGAGGGATATAGAGTTTTTTTAGTCTATATATTAACACATGGTTTGTTTTTGCCAAAAATATTCATTTTATTGATAGACAACAAGTTATGGAGCTGCAAAAGGATTCGAATGAATGTAACGACCCTTAACTTGTTCGACTTTGGCAAGTTAGTTAATTAATTAAGTGAAAGTAATTAATAACTTGTAGAAAGTAACTTTGTTTTAGATAAATTAGTAGTTTGCATTTATCTTCCATCAATTATAGCCATGTAACATGGGATTTAATTCATATTAATCACATTTTGTCATATTGATTGGACGATGGCTTCTGTGGTAGATAAATGCATAGCACGGATCTAGATAGTAATTTACGGGTACATAAACTTAATAACTTTTTGATGACAAGGCGCAGCGGCTACCCTTTGGGTGCGCACAGGGTAAATCTCGTTCAAGGCAAATTCTTTGCTGTCATAGATAGAAGGTTTCAAACCTGAGTCCTCCATTATCAAAAACTCCATGCTCAACCAACTGAATCACCCTTGCAGGTTAAACTTAATAACTTTTATCTGAAACTTGTATATATATATATAAATGTGTATGAATATTCCACTATCACAACCAGGAGTTAACAACGGATTTTAGCGACAAAACATATTTCGGTACTAAATAGTGATGGATTAACTCACTACAGAATAATAACTAAGTCGCGAAATAAGAAGAAAAAAAAAAAAAAAGGTATATGTTATAGTGACAAACTAGTGGCGGAAAAGAAAATTCGTTACTATTATATATATTAACTTGAGGTCGTTATACGACCCGATACACTTTCAGGTCATGAATCTGCCATAACTACTTATTAAATCATGTACGTATTTCAAGTCAACCGATTCATTTATCTGCATAATATTGGGATGTAGAGGAAAAATGCATGTATTTTTGACTTTCAAAATTAGAACTCTGCATCAGTCGTCACCCTTCAACAACTTAAAGGAACACCTCTTTTGCATTTAAAGATTAGTGGCGGACCCATGTGCAAATTTTGGGTGCTCCAGCACCCATTAAACTCAGTCACGGAGTGTATAGCTGTATAGAAAATATAAAGGAAACAGATATAAATAGTTAATAGAGCACCCCCGAACTCAAAATTCCTGGGTCCAGCACACCCGAACTCAAAATCTTGGGTCCGCCACTGTTAAAGATTGATTTTTGCTGTTTGGGAAGAGGTGTTAAATGAGAGACTCCGGCTAAATTTGGATGGAGTAAAAAACATTGAACTGATAAACTAGTTGAGTCATAGTCCGTTCAAAATTTGCTTGAGTCAAGATGTGTGCGTCAATTTGAGTTACACGACGGTTCATAACTCAAATTGTCCAACAAAATCATTTTTCAATTATCAAGTGCTTTTTAATTGCAATTTGTTTAATTACCACGTTTTTTATTTTTTCCGGGACGCATGGGGGTTAATAGTTCTACTTTTTAAAGTTAAAGTGTGTAAAAGAATGTCCGTTAAAAAAATTGTGTAGAGGGAATCATGCAAGTTGGAACTATAAAATTATAAATTAAAGTATGTATTAAGCTATGATTATAGCATTTTTTTTTCCTTATATTGAACAAAAAATAGTGAGAAAATTTGAGAATGAAACAAGTAGGATTTGCGAGTAGACCTACTGGGCCAGTACTTGGGTTGTACCTTTATTTCAATGGGCAATTCGCAGGAATGTCCTATTTTGGGGTGGTCTTTAATTTTTGTCTCTCAAATTGGTGGTCTTTAATTTTTGTCTTTCGCCTAATACCATGAGGTTTGGGGTTCGAACCCCGGCTCAGTAAAAAAAAAAATTATCTTGTAGTTAAGTTAGGCCTGCAGGCAGAATTTTGCCTACTTCAGGCAAAGTTTCAAACCCTACCTTAAGGTAGATTTTTACGGCAAAAATTTTGCCTTAAGGCAGAGTTTTGAAGGCAAAATTCTGCCTTGCGAAATTCTTTTTTTTTTTTTTTTTTTTTTTTTACTGAGTTGGGGTTCGAACCTAGAACCTCAGGTATTAGGTGAAGGGAGAAAATTAAAGACCACCAATTTGAGGGACAAAAATTAAAGACCACCCCAAAAGAAGAACAATCTGCGCAAATAAATGTATTTCCCTTGGATTTGGGCTAGTTGGGCCATTTTGGGCAGGACCGCTACTGTCCTCATTTCCTATAGTGCATGTGCAACACACAATTCATTTTTTTGCGCGGATTGCCCTTCTTTTGGGGTGGTCTTTAAATTTTGTCCTTCAAATTTGTGGTCTTTAAATTTTGCCCCTCATATTTGTGGTCTTTAAGTTTTTCCCTTTGCTTGGAAAGGTGGGCAAATACATGAAGTTCTGGGTTCGAACCCCCGCTCAGGCATAAAATAAAAAAATAATTTCGCAAGGCAGGACTGGGGAGTGTATGCCGGATCCAGCATACAATCTTTAAGGAAAAGCTAAAGTTATGCGGGATCCGGCATAACTAAAAGTCTGCCCCATAAGACAGAATTTTTCCTAAGATATAGTTTAGTTATGCCTTATGGGGCAGAATTTTAGTTAAGGCATAACAAAATTATGCCCCATAAGGCAAGAACTTTTCTTAAGGAATTTTTATGTTCTTTTATAAGTATCTTGAGGAATATTTCTATGTTCTCTTATAAGTATCTTGACGAATATTTCTATGTTTTCTTTTAATATCTTGACGAATATTTCTATATCTATATTTTATAAATGATGGATTAGTTGGCTATAGTTGTATGCAAAGTATTTGACTTGCGAGTGGACCTAAATTGGGTCATACCATGACTCCAGCCCATTTATTTCACTTCAGTTGGGCCATTTTGGGCTGTTCCGTTACTATCCTCAGTTTCTATTGTTTATGCGCAATATACAATTCAACTTGTGTCAGTTACCAATATAAATCATTGGCTTGTTCTTTTGATACTCGCAAATCATTATTGATAAGCGCTTCCTACTAAGAAGTTTTTCATTCTCAGGGCTCGACATTGACTTATTTTTTTTAACCATTCAGTATTTGCAAATCAGTAGCTTGACTAATTCGAATTCACGTCAGATAAGACGATTATGAGTTAAACATTTCTACCAAGAAGTTTTTCATTCTCAGGACTCGATATTGCCTTGTTCATTATACCCCATCTAATATGATCTTGTTATACATTGATCAAAATGTCTAAGAAGTTGCAAATATGGACTTAAAAAAAAAAAGTATGTGTCTACATGGCCATTCTAGAGAAATTGTTCAATGAATTTTCTTTCTTCCTTCAATATTGAGATGATTTCATAGCTATAAATAACTAATTACCTTTGAGCAATTAAAAATGACCTAATGATGAACTGCATATATTCAGGATTGGAGTTAGACATCTAACTACGAGTTCGGCAGAATCCATAATTTTGGTCAAATTTTGTATTAGTGTTGAGAAATACACTTCATATGTATAAATAATTTGTCCAGAGCCCAATAAACTGCCTTTTTTAGAATCTAGAAAGCATAATCTTAAAATTCTGGATCCATTTCTGTATATATGTATCCATTGCAATTTGCAGGATCATGTACGTACTATATTCATTTGGTTTGAGAATTGAGACGTGATGAATTCGTTGAAGTTGAAAAAGGATATTCAAGAAGAGAATTAAAGTTCTGGCAGGGGCGGACCCATGTGTAAAGTTTGGGTGCTCCGGCACCCATTAAACTTAATCACGGAGTGTATAATTGTATAGAAAATATAAAGGAAACAGATATAAATAGTTAATAGAGCACCCCCGAACTCAAAATTCCTGGGTCCAGCACCCCCGAACTCAAAATCCTGGGTCCGCCTCTGAGTTCTGGTGCTATTGGATGGACATGTTTGGTGTTGAAAAAAAAAAAAACATGTTTGGTAGGTTAATTAAGAACATTAACAAACTCAATTAAAGATAATCCCGAAAACTAAATGCAGCGTATGATTGACGATATTATGCTTAACATAGTTTACCACGTATTATATGTTGCATGCTACTACATACTACTGTTTTGTATTCTTGTTCTGGGTACTAGTGCATCCTCAACATCATCTTTTTTCTTGCATTATCTTTTCATTAACAAATTAAGTAAAGCATTAGTGGGATTAATTAAAATTAAAAAAAAAACCTTTGTGTTATCTTAGGCGCACTGTTTTCTTGTTTGTTCTGAGTTCCCTCATTATGTATTAGTAACAGATTAAGCAAAGCATTAGTGGGACTAATATAATATTTCCAAAATTCACATTATGTTAATTGGTACCCTGCTTCTCTGTTAGTTATCAACACCGACAACTCATTATGTATTGACAAATGAAGTAAAACATTAGTGGGACTAATTTAATTTCCAAAACATTCTTTGTTATTTTACAAACTTCCTTTGGCTTTTTGTTCCTATTTATAACTTTATGATAAGCAGCAGCTTATGCAGATTTTTTTATAAGCGATATTGACATTTAATAAGATCGGAGTTGAAGTCAAGTGGAGTTATGGAATTTATATATTATATAGTTAAGCTGATCTTATGTGAGCACAATATATAGTTATTTTACAACATCAGGCTAAGTTAACTACATCAACAGGTTAATAATCATAGCAAGTCTAATGCTCTAACCTAAAAACAGTAAAACTAACTTGTTGTAATAGGTAAAAAAAATATATTGATAATTTGAAAAATCTTAATACTGTCGGTATATATAATTAGTTTAAATCATTTGTAGTTTTCTTACGTCGCCAAAGATTGAACACAAGTGTTTCCGGGAGAAGTTATAGTAGTAGTAGATTTAAATGTCCCAATACCAAAAATATTCTTAAGCTCATAGAACTATTTATTTATGTAACATCCCAAAAACTGTACGGAGCGTTTCAACCATAGGGCTTGTGAGTTCGGCAATACCTAGTGTTTCAGGGTCCTCTACCTCCTATAAGGAAGGCGATTTACCGACAGAACAATAAACTGGCAGGAGAGTTATTATATACATTTTAAAACACTCTCTCAACTCAAAACGCACAATGATTAAATTCTGAATCTATCAAGCTAGATATAACAACCACGAAGTAGCAATTATCTAGCACACACTTTTGTTGTCTTTTTATTTAAAAGAAGGAACGTTTTGCTGGAGCTCTGCCAACAGCTCTCATCAAGTTGGCTAATTCAAGAACTCTAGCTACTTTTGTTCCTCTCTTTGCTTCTGCTGATGCTCTTTTCTCCTCTGCTTTTCTTCTTGCATTTGCTACATCATTCTGCATCTTTTCTAGTGCTTTTGCTCTTTTCTCCTCTAGCTTCCTCTGAAGAAGAAGAAAATATTACTACAAAGTAAAAATAGTGCTATTATTTGTTTCATTTTATACGACGATGTTTGATTGCTTACTGAGTTTTAAGATAGACAAAAAGACTTCTGATGCATTTTGAAATGATCTTTAGAACTTGTGGTCTTAAATATGTCATGACATTTCAACGACTATAAGAGTATTAGCCTTGCCGAAGTTATTCCAATTTCGAGAGCTCGGATCGAATCGGTAGGTACTACATCAAGGTGGAAGGATTTGAAAATATTGCTCTTTGTACCCAAAATAGATGCCCTACACCTCATCTCACCACTCTAGTGCATATAGATCCACCCCGATGAACCCTTAAAATGACTCATGTGGCATAGTGATAAATGAAGTGTTTGCAAATTTTGAAGTTTAGGGTTCAATCACAGCAGAAATGAAAATGCCTAAGTTTTGAAGTGGATAGAATTATTAAATACATATGCTGATGAAACATAGCAACTTGTATCCGGTGAAATAATTGAGATACGCATAAATCAATCTAGACACCACGCATTATTATAGGAAAAAAATAATAATAACATTCTGGTCCCAAACACTAGCCTCAGAATAGGGGCAAGGGAACCAAAAAGATCTTTTTCTTCTCTTTAGCTTTTTTTTTTTTTTAATGGGCAAGTAGAGTTTGGGGTAGGGTTGGTTTGGGGATGGGGGAAAAGGAAAAAAGCAAAGTGCAATTTGAAGTTATGCATTGATGATCCATTGAAGGATTTCATTCACTACTTTTCCCACTTTGGGTGATTACTTGAGAAATTAAATGATTTATAGTTGCATAACTAACTCACTAAAGAAAATTCACTTTTTGAAGTGAACTTATCCCACTATGTTTGTCCCCTAATGGTATTGTCACAATTCACATTAAAACCACTCAAAGAAATGAATAATACTATCGGATAGGCAGTACTATTTATGACTTCTTGTTTACTCTTTTTTACTTGTGTGAGAAGAAGGAAGACTATTATTGGACTTACTGTTCAAGCAAATTCCTTCCCAATAACTATTTGGTAAAGACCCTCCAAATAGTAGTGTCAATTAAGCAGTGCCAATCATGTTATCTAACAAGACAAATTGTGATTAGAAGAAAAAACTTGAAATATTCATCATTTCAATATATTAAATAGAGTTGCATCAGCCCTTTGTAAAAAACATCAAAACAACGGGATAATTCAATATTACTTGAGAAACGACATATAATATAATAACAAAGAAGATTGGGGCTATGATAAACCATAGATAAAAGTTACTAAAATTTTGTACAAGCATATATGCAGATACTTCACAAAAACAACTGAGCTAATGATATACTCCCCGACCTCTGATTCCTAATATTACTCGTTTTTTGTCCAACTAACTTTGGTTCAAAATATTTGAAAAGTAAGAATTCATTTATTGATTTTTTATTTCGAATATACTCTTTCTATTTAAATTAGTGGAATGTTAATTAAGTGAGACGTTTAAGAAAGAAATTAATGAACATTCAGACAAACACTCTTAAGAAGCAAGGCAGATGTACAGTTCGAGGTATGAGTTCCACAAACCTCAGTAGATTTTGCCTAAATATTGTATATGTCTTAAAAAAATACTATCATTTAGTATATACATATTATTAATATTAGAACGCAACTCAAAAAAAATTAAAATCTCTAACTATAAATGAAACTTCAAATCTAAATCCGCCTTTGTTAATGAGCACGTATGCAAAATCTTAAAAGGCGGATAATATGAACGAGCGAAGTACGTACCTCAATTTTCTTCATCCAGGAGCTAGCCTTTTGGACCTCTTCATTTTCCCAGCCATTAATAACAGCATCTTCTCGTTTAAACCTATTATTAATCTTTGCAATTTTTGCAGTTTGCCATGCACTAATCTTTGTTTCAACTTCCTCTTTCTTCACTCTATGTACTATCACTTCTCCTTGTTGACTAATTCCACTCATATTATTATTATTAGAACTCCCACTAGTAGGACTAGGATCCAAATGATTATTATTATTATTATTATTATTATTATTATTATTATTATTACTATTATCTGCTACAATAGCTAAAGGATTATTTTCCTCGACTATAGTTTCCTCTTCGAAAATCCTTCCCAAGCTATTATTGGTTGTACCTTCAGCTTCATGACTTGTACCATAATTGTTGTTGTTGTTGTTGTTAGTAGGAGTACTTGAAGATCCGGCTAGTAACAAAGCATTGAACTCTCTACTCATGGTTGAGAAATTCTCACTTGGAGCTAACTCTGAGGACAAAGATGATGATCTATGGCTACTCGTTTCCCAAGCTTCCCTTCTCCGGCCTGCACCATTAATATTCGTCGTGAATGGTGGTGGTGGTTGTGGTGGTGTCATAGCATGGATGTCTCTTATATGATCATCTCGATATTCTTGATCTTGATCCTGATCCTGATCGTCATGCTGATAATCTTCGTGATCATGTTCTCTATTATTGTTATTATTGTTGTTGTTGTTGCTGCTCGTGCTTGATAAGACTAGAGCTCTTTCATCATTCAACATGTCAAGATTCTTGTTAAATTCTTTTCTATAGGGATTTTGCTAGTTTTTAGTGTATATTTGGTTGAATAATACTAGTGGATGAAGAAGAAGATAGGAGAAAAGGAGAATAGAAGGGTGAAAAAGAAAAGGGAGTACAGAGAGTAACATAGATCTTTTTAGTTTTTTGGGCTATAGTTCATCAAAGAATGGTCAAAGTGATATGAACCACACATGCACTTTGGATTTTAGTAATTGAGAAATTATTAGGGGAGAGTTCAAGAAATTAGTGGTACTTCTTGGGTCTGAAGTGATACATGGTTCCCATAATTTACAGGTAAATAAAGTAAGCAATATACAGCTAGAAAAAGGAAATATTGTATCAGTGCTGATTGTGATAAGTTTTGATTTTTTCTTCTTTGCTCGAATTTTCTATTTGACTCCCTCATCTCTTTGTAATTATAATTATCCTTGGATGTACTGGTGAACCAGAAAGTAATACAAAAGATTCAAGAAAATAATAAATATCATAGCTTGGATTTTACTTAATTATAACTTAAAATTTCTTTTAAACCTCTTTTACACCTTAGTATAATTTTGCCTTTTCATTATGGGAATTCAATAACGTAACATACAAAAATTATTTGTTTTTACCCTATTTGCATCAATATAATTTTCCGGCGAAGGAGATTCACAATCCTTCAAATTAGCTTCGCCCTTGTAAGAGAGTATATCCATATATCTTAACCCCCCCCCCCCTCTCCCCCCCCACACACAACCCATGGGGTGAATGGGGGCGGAGGTAGAATATTTCTTACAGGTTCGAATGAACGCATATCTTTTGCTTTAACCTTTTATTTGTACGTATTTAAAAACTTCATTAAATATGTATAATACTTAATTGTGAACTCGTAACTAAGACGGGCTAGGATGGAATCATCAACTAGAGCATGACCTTAGGTTTATTCCGATGAGTTAAGTTGTAGTTAGACACCGACAAGGCGAGACACTACTAAAAAAACGGAAAAAACCGTTGACAAAAATCGACGTCAAGCGTCGGTTTTTTTAACCAAACCGACGGGAAACCGACATTTTAACGTCCGTCGGTTTTCATAGCCTCGCTTTCAGAAAACCGACGGACAACGTCGGTTTTTACCGACGGACAGCATCGGTTACATAGTCCGTCGGGTTTTATTCAAATATTTTTAAAAATTAAAAAACCGACGGACAGGGTCGGTTTTATTAAATTCAGATTTTTTATCTTATATATAAATAATATATATTTTATGAAAAAAACGACGCACGGCGTCGGTTTTTTATATAATTTTTTTTATTTTAATTATAAAACCGACACAGTGAGTCGGTTTTTTTTATAAAATATAAGCATTAATTCCAGAAAACCGACGGACAGAGTCGGTTTCTGAAAAATTTGCAAAATTAATTTCCAGAAAACCGACGGGAAAATCTGCAAAATTAATTTCCAGAAAACCGACGGACAGAGTCGGTTTTCCGTCGGTTTTCTGGAAAATTTTCAGCATGCAAATCATGCATTTTCTGCAACCACACCTGCACAGAAACCAGTACCAAAAGCTGCTCAGAAACCAGTAACAAAAGCTGCTCAAAACTAGCATTAAAATGCTCCAAATCAATTCTAAATGAGCTACAACACATAAAATCATCCTAAGTAATAATAAAACACATCAAACACTATCTAAACACATCAAATACGATCTAAATAAACCTTCAAAGTTCAGAAATATTTAAATGACCAACCAAAAGTACCATTAACTAGCTTATAACGCGCATGTCCACATATTTTACATTCATTTAAATCAACATCTTGCTTATAGAACAACATACAACCGTTTGGACAACAATGAATTCTATCATACGACAATCCTAATTTGGAAACCAATCTCTTTGCTTCATAGTAACTCTTAGGTATGTTGAATTCCGGACTAACTAGTTCCCCTACAAGCTTAATCATTGAATCCATAGCAGCTTCAGCAACAGTCCAATCTGATTTGATGTTAATCATTCTAACTGCAATAGACAACTTAGAATGCCGACTCCCTACCCAAAGTGGATGACTAGCCTCTTCTAATTCTTGATAGAAGCGCATTGCTTCTTCATTAGGAGGTTCCTCAAAATTTTGCTCAGGTTCAAACCCAAACTGTACGCCAAAAGCATCATTAACCATATCATTAACTCTATCATATTGGACGTGACTATATTCCTGCTATACACTACTTTCACCGACAACCATATTGTAAAATATACCATTGACCCCATCAGTCTCTCCATGATAAGTCCAAACATAATATTTCTGCTTAAACCCACGACTATATAAATGAACCCTAACCGCTTCCGGTTTCAAATACTTCATACACCGGCAATGAGAACAAGGACACCTAATTACCCCTTCATTTTGAAAAGGGTAAAGTGTCATTGCATGTGTGATAAACCCATCAACACCTTCAACAAATTCATCATGTACACCCACACGATTACTATTATTCATATTATACATCCATATACGATCCATCTACAAAAATATACCCACAAATTATTGAGGTTATAGAAATATATTATAACTTAAGAATTCTGACTTAAAATATAACTTAAGAAAACACAATCCCAACCATTTCTAACTTTGGATTCTCAATAACAATTCTAACTTTAATAACTTATGGATTCTAACTTTAATTCTAAAAATTGAAAAGTAAATTTAGTCAAATAAAGTCTACATTTTAGTTTTGAGGTTATAGAAATATTATAACTTAATAATTCTAACATAACTTAATAATTCTAACTTAATTTGAAAAGCACAATTCCAACCAATTCTAAAAATTGAAAAGTAAATCTAGAGAAATAAAATCTACATTTTAGTATTGAGGTTATAGAAATACTATAACTTAACAATTCTAACTTTGAAAAGCACAATCTCAATCAATTCTAATTTAGAATGATCAATAACAATTCTAATAACTTACGGAATTCTAACAAAAAGCACAATCCAACAAAAAAAAACTAGTCAAATAATTAAAGTATATATTTTTGCACATATTCAACATCAACAATATTACAAAGAATGATAACTAAGCTAACACAAATACATTGACAAAGACTATGAAATATAGCACAATCTCAACCCAAAAAAAAAATGACAAGTAAATTAAACTAGGCAAATAAAGTTTACATTTTTTTTTCACAAATTCAACATTAATAACATTGCAAATGATGTTTAACAAAGCTAAATAGACGAGCATTAGGCCTAAAATCTACAAATAAAACTAAGATTAAAAGAATTTTAAATGCCCTAATTTAAGAGAAACTAACCTTCAAAATGGGTTTGGGGTAGGGGGGAAGGGGCTGCGCAGGCAGCGGCGTTGGGCGGCGGCGAAATGGGAGGCGGCGTTGAGCGGAGGGGAGGGGGGCGGCGGGTAGGGTTTGGGGAGAGTGGGGTTTAATTTTGAAGAGGGATAGCTGAAATGGGAAAGAATCCCGCTGCTGCCAATTTATAGGAAAAACCGACGGACAAAACCGACTCTGTCCGTCGGTTTTTTCCGCACATTTGACCGGATTTTGACCCCAAAAATTAAAAAAAAAAAAATGAAACCGACACTGTCCGTCGGTTTCTTCAAAAAAAATTGTTTATTATTTTTTTAAAAAACAAAATGAATTGTATATTATTTATAATATTTTTTAAAATAAAACCGACGTACGACGTCGGTTTTATATTAATTATTATTTTTTTTTAATTAAACCGACGTGGGACGTCGTTTTATTTTGGCGGAATTATATTTTCAAAATTCTGCCAAAAAAACCGACGTTGTCCGTCGGTTTTCTGATTAAAATAATTTAAAATAATTAAAAATACAAAAAACCGACTCTGTGAGTCGGTTTTCCGTCGGTTTTTTGAAACGACCCAGTGCGTCGGTTTTTTATCCGTCGATTTTTAGCAATTTTTTAGTAGTGAGAATTAGGGTTCTGATTAAAGGTCCTGCAGAACTTAATAGTTTTGACCAAAATTTTGTACTTGTGTCAAAAGTTTACTTAACATGTATAAATATTTTATCTAGAACTCAATAAGCTACCTTTCTAAATTCCAGAATCTGCCTCTAGACAGCGATTGAATATAGGTTTTTAAATCAATAGATTAAAACGATCTACAACGGCAGATAACTTATCATAGTAAATTGATATTGGTTAAAATTAATTATAAAAATAAAGTAATAACTTATATAACTATTTAACTGGATTAGTAGTGTAAATTTCTTTTATTGCATCAGTAACAACAACGACAGTATACCCAGTATAATCTTTCAAGTGTGGTCTAAAAAGGGTCGGATGTATGAAGGTCTTACCTCTATCTTTATGGGGTAGACACGCGGAGCCAGGATATTCACCAAAGGGGTTCAAAATATGAAAAAGTAAACACACGAAGAAGTCAGGTGGGTTCAACGTCTACTATATATACATAAAAAATAATTTTAGCAATATATAAACGGTGTAATTTTCCGCCGAAGAACCCCTTTGGCCCTTCCTCCCTCCGCCCCTGAGTAAAGAGGTTTTTGATAGACCTCGGCTCGAAAGAAAAGACACAGATGTGAAGCATGGGTGTTATGTATATTATATAACAAGTAGAAGGACCAAATCTATAGATACTCTAAGCCATAGGCACTTACTTGCAAGAACTCACTTTCGATTTTTGTCTCAAAGTAGTGTCGGACTGTCGGCCAAAGAAGATTCTATTTATTTGTGGGACCCACAAATATTATGTAATTAGTATGGACCGTAGAAAAATCTACACACGCGTCACATGTTAACAGTAAATCCCTTAATTAAATTGCCACGTGGAAACATCTCATTGGTTACAAATAAACTTAATTATTAAGTCATTATTGCTCATGCATGATGGCATGGCAACCGACAGATCATTGACACGTGTACGGAAAAATCACGATTAATAATGTTAAGGTTAACTAGTTGCCCACGTCTCACGTAATAATTATCAACATTATAAAGCTCTATATTTAGAGTAGAAAAATATTTCTAATCTAATGATTAAGACATCAACTAGGTGTGGTTGTGTTATGGATGAGATTTTTTTATTCTTAATTTTTGGGTTCGAGCCCTGTGAATTTTACAAACTACTAGAACATCTCCCTCTAATAAGTTTTAAGTGGCGTGAATTCAGATTAGTCGGGCCCAATGTACCACCATTAATGGTTGTCAAAGGCGGAGCCAGGATTTATGGGTTCTAGATTGTCAAAAATAAGAAATTTTTTTCTAAAAAAAAAAATGTGGGATCTACGTCAAAGCTATTGGGTTTTCCGAACTCGTAATTAGAATGCTAGCTTCTTCCACGAGGGTTGTGGTATAAAGGATGAGACCTCTTCACTCTTAATCAGATGTCTTGGTCTCTCGATCTCAAGCTATAGCTGAATTGAAAAACTCCTGATAAGGAGCGCATCTTCCTCTAATAGGTTTTACATGGTGCGATTTTTCAATTAGTCACACCCAATATATATTGGATGCCGAATGATTATGAGCGTGTTTGGTTAAGCTTATAAGCTGGTCAAACTAGCTTATAAGCAATTTTTAGCTTATCTACAACAACAACAACAACAACATACCCATTGAAATCCCACAGTGTGGGGTCTGGGGAGGGTAATATGTACGCAGACCTTACCTCCATCTCGGAAGATAGAGAGACTGTTTCCGGAAGACCCTCGGCTCAAGAGAAAACATGATGAGAAAAGGTCAGATAAGCAGAAACAATTCAAAGCAATACGAAAATGAAACTAACGAAAGCGAAAATGTCATGATAAAGCAGTATGAGAAAACAGAAACAGTATCTACCACAGATAAATACGATAATTGTGGTACACGGACCAACATATAGTTGCACGAATCAAAGGACAAGAAAATGAAGATCAAAACTGCGACTACTAGTATGACGGGATACGTGGGACTACCTACTAGCCTTCTACCCTAATCTGAGTCCTCCATAGCCTCCTACGCGTTTGGTAAATATTAAAAGTGCTTATAAATAAGTCATAAGCCATAAGTTGGTCCCCCCCACCCCAACCACTTATAATATTTTAGCTTATAAGCACTTTTAGTTAGACCAATGATTTTACTACTCTATCCCTAATTATTTTATGTAATTCGTAAAATACTTTTTTAAAAATAAAATCTGAACCCTCCCCATGATTTTACTCCTTCACCAGTTCTTCGAATCGATGACTTCTGTAATGTCTTCAACATCAACAACTTTATGTTACAAATTCTTCTTGGTATTATTTGGGTCTTTTACTTGGTTAATTTGCATATTACAACTTTTTAATTTTTTTGGATCTCCAGCTTGCTAACAATTCCCTTCTACCAACTGGACGTCAATGATTGCTAATTTGTAGGTTTTATAAAGCATGGAACTCAATCCTATTCCTCTACATTCTAGGGTATGTTGTTGTTGTTGTTGAATAATATTATCTAATCAATTTTGCACTAAACCTAAATTGAGACATAAATCATTTTGTATTAGAATCAAACAATTTTTTTAATGAATTATTCGAATAGGACAACTATCAATCTGGAAATTGAAATTTTGTAATAATCATGTCCTATTAGTTTAAATAGCTTCAGGGGCATTTAAGTCATGTTAACACAAAAAATTGCTTATCAACACTTTTTTGCCGAACACTTCAACCGGTTATTATTAGTTTCAACATTTTTATCCAAACACGTAATTGCTTATTTGTTAAATCAGTTTCAGCACTTAAAAAATGCTTATCAGCACTTAATGTATATCAGCTATTTAAAATCAGCTAAGCTAAACCGACTCTATAAAAATAAAACAAAACAAAAAATCATGAAGAATTTCGGAAGAAAGCAAAACAAACAAAAAAGAAAAGAAGATTGAGACATTCATGAAGAAAAACTAAAGAAGCTTACTTTTACTTTTCTTATTCTAAACTGTATTATTTTTTACTTTTACAGGCAAAATTAGTGATGCAAATGTGAGTGGGAAATGAGGAGTTGGAATATGACATGTCTCCATTGTGTTATTGTTTTTGTTTTTTTAATAGAAAATTAGATACAGGTGTTTGCAATGGTATTGGAACCAAATGAGTTTTGAAAAAGATGTAGTGATTAGTTCATTTTGTCGTTCTCTTTTATTAAATTTGATACTTTTGTCACTTTTGTCATTTTGTCATAAATAAATGAGATTTTCAAGTCTTTATTTGGTTCATTGTATTATATCTCAATAGGAACAGTGTGATACTTAAAAATTACAAATCGAACTGCAATATTAGAAGTATAGATTACATAATTTCCAATTCATATTTTTTGCTTTTTAAAGATCTTTGCATACTCAATAAAAATATTCAATAACCTTGAATCTTGATGATTAAAACAATAAATAAGTCACTAACAAGTAACTTCAATATAAAAGAACATAAACTCAAGCAAACACCATGAAGATATCGATACACAATTTTTTTGGCAAAAAGACATGATATAAAGAATCTCTATAAAAATAAGAGCTAAGAGCTTTTAAGTTTTATGCACTGACGATGTAACATATATTTACACAATCAGGTCACATTTAGAATAACCACAAGTTCTCTTTAATAAGTAACAATTAGTAATCTAGTAGATTAGAATTCACTGATTGTACAAAAAAATATTAATACTGTCAGTGTACATAACTTAACTCCTAAAAAATAAAAGTAATTGTTGCATTGTGCAGCTCTAAAAGTAAGAGAAAGATGAGCCTTGAATAAATCTATACATTTGGCCCTGATGGAATGGATGTTAACTCCTCCATGGTGTAAATACCGGGTGGGGGTAAGTTTATAACCGTTTCCTCAGATGGCTCATACACGACACATTGATTCTCTGATGTGATATCTTCATTTGGGGTAAGGTCTGCGTACACTCCACCTTCTCCAGACCCTACTTGTGGGATCACACCAGGTGTGTCCTTGTTGTTGTTGATATCTTCATTTGGGCCCGGAGGATATTCAATCTCGGAAGCACTTAAATCAAATATAAACACAGAGAAATGAGAATTCCCATTATATCTGAAGAGTAAGAAATAACCACAACCAATTGAATAGTACTCCTTGAATTTGTTCCAGCCCTCCTTCAACCATGTCATGCCACTAGTGTTTTGTAGTTTTACTTTCCATATTGCGCCATTAGGGACCTCAAGCAACACGAGATCCCCCAGATTGGCCCCGTACTCTGTTACGAATTCATGAGGGATGCTCTGTAGAATACCAAAATTATGAAAGAGACAAACAAAATATAAGAAAAGAGAAGTGGGGAAAAAATGGAAAGAAAGGAGAACTTTCAGACAAGTTGGTGTTACACAAGTTTCTAATCACATTTTTTTTTTTTTGGATAACCGAGAAATCCTTGAGCGCCACCAGGCACAGTTTGAAACTCGGTGGATAATGGGTCTGCCCATCTACCCTTCTCCACTTAAATACCAGACTTTTGTCTGTGGAAGGGTTTGAACCCGTGACAAGCGCCTAACACACATATCACGCATTGCGCTCTTACCACTGGACTAGAACCCCAAGGGCTTCCAATCGCATATTGCTACTGGAAAAGGGAGAAAGACTGGTAGCAAGATACTAAGTAGGAAAAACTCTAATACAGACAAACAACAAATACTGAAGGTGACCAGTAAATTAGGGTCTAGTCACTATCAGTCAAATTTGCAAGACTGAAGCTTCCATTTCATTTAAAGCTGGGTATTTGTTTTCCATTGTAGGCTGCTAATATTGGTGCTGGCTTCTTATCACATATATTGGTGCGTATATGTAGACCTTACCCCTACCTTATATGAGTTCTATAAGAATGAGTGTACAAATTCTGTAAGAACTATGCATGCTAATATAAAGATTTATATTTTTTTGATGACAAGGATATAAAGATTTATATTAGACTACTTCTTTCTTTTTTATATTAGACTTCTTCTTTCTTTTTCTGAAAGTGATCTTGCACGAAGAGGAACTTCTGAAATCAGCTAAATTTTCGAACTATATGAGTTTGAGAGGAGTTCCCCTAATATTGAAAGGTGGCTAATTATTTAGCTTTACCTTTCAAAACAAGACATGGGCTTGGCCTAACCCCTCTAATTGCCATAACAAACTCATAATCAAAGAAAGCTCCCTAATACATCTCTCTCCTGTGCTATTTGAAATTGCATTTTTCACTCCCCACGTATGGTATCATTTCATTACAGTAAACGACATCACCAGAAAAGCAGACGCATTCCAGTAGTGCACTTGTTAATCAATCTCTTGGTTGTGGTCCGATTATAGTTTCCGAAAATGTATTAGAATTGTACCCAAGGGTGTGGGTGTGGCCTAGTGGTCAATGAAGTGGGTTGAGCATCATGAGGTTTCAGGTTCAATTCCCACCAGAGGCAAAACACTAGGTGATTTCTTCCTATCTATTCTAGCCTTAGTGCACATAGTTACCTGTTGCGGGTGGGAGGTGGCAGGTATCCCGTGGAATTAGCGAGGTGCACAAGCTGGCCCGAACACCACGGTTATAAAAAAACAAAAAAGTATTAGAATCAATTAGCATCATCAACACAAGATGGAGGCCAGGACTAGCTGCACACGATCCCCACCACCTTCCCTATTGTCAACATTGTTTTAGATGAAATGCTTCTATTTATGACAAGAAACAATTTTTTACAAACCAAAAAGGGAATTGAAAAACTTACATATCTTCACAAACTTAAAGAAGAGAAAGCACTACTACAGCATAAATGAATAGAAAAGAATCCATACAAGTGGAAACACAAAAGAATGATATAAAATGAAAGAGCAGCAGCCATACAGCTAGAAACAGAAAAGAATGATATAAGATGAAAATGCCTCATCATAAACCTACTTGCAGAACTTACTAATTTAGAGGCATGAGGAGATAGGATAATCTTGTAGAAATGAGGGGGTTCCGGGATATTCACTGGTTTTGGTTCCTCTTGCCCTCGTCTGTCTACCATCTCTTCCGGCTGCTCTTCCCGTCTATCTGCCGGCAGCTCTTCCCGTCTCTCTACCATCTTTGTTAGCAGTTCTTTCCATCTGTCTACCACCATCTCTGCCGGCTGTTCTTCTTGTGGTAAAGTAGTGTCACTGTCTTGCATTTGCTTTTGCAAACTGCAGTGAGAAAAATCAAATTCCCTCATCTACCACTGCATTAAATATGTGACAACCGAATTATCAACATTAATCTTTGAAACTTTTAACCAATGATAATAAAGCTCAAGCCTAAGTGTAGTTTTCTATTTTTGCTAGGAAAAACTAAAACAGTCAATACATAACTCACCTGAAAAGTTTACTCCTTTTTTTTATTTTTTATGACAAGTGGTGTTCTGGCACGAGGATATCTGCTACCTCCCACCAGAACCGATACCGGGTAACTCTACCCTCCAAGGCTTAACCAGATGAGATAAAAATCACCTAGCATTTTTTGCCTCCGCTGGAATTTGAACCTGAGACTTTGAGGTTCTCCTTCCACTTCATTGACCACTAGGTCACTCCATTGGATGCGAAATTGTTTATTCTTTTTAATTAGCTCCGCTTTATTTCCATTATTCCTAACCTTCATTTTTTTTGGCTAACTGGGTCAGTGGAGCGCAATTCGAAACTGGGTGAATAATGGGTCCTCCCCTCTACCATTCTCCACTTAAATACCAACTTGGTGAATAATGAGTTCATCCCTCTAACATTCTCCACTTATATACCAGACTGCTACCAAGTGTTTGAATTCGTGACATGCACCTAGCAAACACATAAAACTCTGCACTCTTACCACTAAACCAAAGCACTGAGGCATATTCCTTTTATTTTTCAGCTTGTGCCTCCTTTTTTCAGCTATTAACTCCAACATTATACTTTGAAACTTTTAACCGATGATATTAGAACTCAATCTTAAGTTGAGTGCAGTCTTTTGTTTTTGCTACAAAAAACTAAAATGATGAATATACCTGAAAATATATATTCTTTTTAGTTCGCTCCGCTTTATTCCACTATTTCTTTTCTTCATCTTTTTTCTTAAATAACCAAGAAATCCCCAAGGACGAGTGGCACACACTTCGAAATTCCACAAGTAATGGACTGTCCCTCTCCATTTAAATATCAGGTTTCTATCACACCAGTGACGTGCTCATACCCTACACATCACGCATTGTTCTCCTAGCACTAGACCAAAGCCCTCGGGCAACAACAACAATCCCACCATGTGGGGTCTGGGGAGGGTAGAGTGTACGCAGACCTAACCCCCACCTTGAAAGGTAGGGCGGCTGTTTCCGAAACCAAAGCCCTCGGACATATTCCTTTTTTTTTTCCTTTTCAATCATGGTGTTGGGCCCAACTTGTGCACACCTCACACCTTAACTATCAACTAATTCCACAGAGTACCTGCTACCAGCAACATAGGTACCGGGTAACTCTATTTACCCAATTTCCTTTATTTGCATCTTAACTAAATTATCTAAAAAGAATTTTCATAAGCTGACAGTATATAGACAGCAATTCCGACCCTACGAAACACAAACATTCCTCTAATTCAGTATTACATAGATTCAAACCAAAAATCTAGCATTTACCTTATTGGCCGAAATCAACTGTGACTACTAAAATACTCAACAATCAGCTCCTCTGCTAACTGATACTCCAATTGAATATAGTAGAGAAAGAAACGTTGTTCCATCAATGGATCAAATTAAGTACCCAAATCAGAGCTTGTATAGGGTCCAAAATCCAATCTTGTTCCTCCTTTATTTTCTTTTTGTGCGACGTTGTTGTGTGGTTTTATTCATTAACTAAATTTTATATAAAAGTAATTTCCGTAGGTTGACGCTATAAACACAACAATTCCTACCCTATCAACTAATTCCACAGGGCACCTGCTACCTCCCACCAGCACAGATACCGAGTAACTCTGTCCACCCATCTTCCTTTTTTTCATCTTGCTCCTCCTTTATTTCTCTTTGTGCGCGTAACTGTATGGTTTTGTTCATTAACTAATTATCTAGAAGTAGCATTCATATGCTGATGATACAAACACAGCAATTCCTACCATGCTAAACACAAAAGTTCCTGTAATTCAGCACTACATAGATTTAAAGCAACCTCATTGCTCGAAATCAAACTGTGACTAAAATACTCAACAAATGCGTCAAATCAGAACCTCTAGTCAGAGCTTGGATAGGGTCCAAAATCCAATCTTGTTCCTCCTTTCCATTCTTTTACGTGTAGTTGTGCGGTTTTGTTCATTAACTAAATTATCTAGAAGTAATTATCATATGTCACCAGCAAGCAAGGGTGGCTCAGTTGGTTGAGCATGGGGCTTTCATAATGGAGGTCTCAGGTTCAAAACCCCCTGCCTACAACAGTAGGGGATTTGTCTTCTGGGTCGAGCTCGTCGCACGGGGCTTGCCTAGTGCGGTTTATTTCTCCTGTGTGGTTTGCGAGCTATTACACAGGAGTTGAGTTTACCCTGTGCGTACCTTCCCGAAGGGTAGCGGCTGCGGGTTTCCATGTCATTAAAAAAAATCACATGTCCCCCACCCCCACCCCCCACCCCCCAAAAAAGACCCATAAATATGCATTGTCCTCAATGCAATCAACATAAGCATAACCCTAAAGTAATCTTCAAACAAAAGAGTGATTGAACAATTACTTCTACAATAACTACTAAAATTTGAATAACATTAAACTAGGACTTTTATCAAACACTTGGAATGCAAGAAAATATAGAGTATTTGTTTTTTTCCAAATACCAAAATACAAAAAAAAAATCATCTAATTCAGTAATACCTCATTGGTCGAAATCAAACTGTGACTAAAACACTTAACAATCAGCTAACTGATACTCCAATTTGATTAGAGTGGACAAGACTCACTGTTCCATAAACGGGTCAAATTAAATACCCGAATCACAGCTTACATGTATCAGTCGCTCTTTTAAACTGGAGAATTTGTGTGCAGTGACCCGTTTTAGGATCCGATTTTGGCTGGGTCAGCCACGCAGAAGGGAGGGATTAAATGGGTCGAGCACGGTGAGGTGGCATGTCACGTATGTCCATCCCATCAAAATGTCAGTTGGATTAGGCGTCAACGTTGGATAACTTTAAAGGAAGAAAAGTATATTTGAGCCACTTTATTAAGGGTCGGAATATTTTTACACTCAAAATATAACGAAGAGAAGGATAAAATTAATCCTTTGCACATAGTAGAGGGGTAAATTTAACCCTTTTCCAATTATACAATATTATACAATGTTATATAATATTATATCTTTGGGGAAGAATTATACATAATGTATCACCATTGTATGAAAGTGTAAAAAGGTGTTTATACACAAAGTAGTGTATTTTGGTCTGTGCTAAGCCGGGGCCCAAATTACATTAAACTTTATATTTGTGATTTTTGTGTGTTTCTTTGCTACTCTTGCTTTTTGTTTTGTTTTTGTAACACTATATGAGTTGTAAAGGTAGTTCGATAATTTCTCAGTGTTTCTAAATACTATATCATATAAAAGTTTTGTATTTAGAAAAACATTTTTCTTAGAGTATACTTGGACTTCATTTTTATTTTCAAACAAATGCATGCACCAAAGTTCTTCTCCTTTATATTTTATTGAAATTTTTGAGATTAAAATCTTTAATGATTCAATTGAGCTTTACTTATGTTGGATTAACTTAATTATTTTTTTCTCGATTAAACTTATATTGGCTAACTCATTTTTGGGAAGAAAAAAATATTATGGTATTAAAATAACATAAAAAAATATTTGATGTTACGAATTGTTGTATGATGACGTCAATCGTCAATGAAGTTAACTTATAAATAAATATAGCATTTAAAATTAAATAATTAAAAGTCTTGATATGATGTAATAATTTTCTAGATGTTCCTTCAAATTAAATCATATATAAAGAGAATTGAAAAGTTAATGAAATTTTTATTTTATTTTATTTTACTCTTTCCTTTTCCTTAATAAAAGCATGTTAATAAATGATGTATTTTTATTTGTTCTTAATTTAATTTATTTCTTAAATAAATTTATATTGTAATTTCTTAAACGTGCATATAGTTTTAGTATTTCATGTTTGATCAACCATTTGTCCCTAATTATATAAAATTTTGATTATCTCATCTTTTGTAAAATATTTCAATATCCAAAAAATCACTCTCGTTAGTATTATTTAATATTATTACTACTTGGAGAACTAAATTTTTTTTTATATATATATACACACACACACACACAATCTTAATTAAATAGAACTAATTTAATATGCTTTATTGGTTGTGTAAAAATTTACTTATCTAAATATGGATAATTTAGAAAAAAAAATTATTTTGAACCAAATGTAATAGTTAAAGTTACCACATACTCCAAGTATGCTTATTCTTGAGTAAATGAAAATTAAGACTTCAACAAATTTGTGATAGATTAGAATTATTTTAAAAGCATGAGTAAATGAAAGTTAAGACTTCAACAAATTTGTGATAGATTAGAATTATTTTTAAGCTTTTAAATGTAATTCTAAATGTTGATTATAAAAAAATCTACATTTAGATCAAGAATACTTTAGAAATAAAAATTAAGCTTGTTGGATTGTTTCTACTGTCAAACAATTTAAAAGAAAATACGACTTTGAAATCCCCGAATATCATTCTGTGGTTGTGATTGCATGTTATCTCATACATGGAAAATTGTCAATTAAGCCTCATATAAAGACATGTAAAGATGGTCTTACTTACACAGATATAGTTTTCATGTCTTAAATTATTTATAGTGATTATTAAAAATTGATATATCATTTTTATTTATTTTAGAAGTTCAAGGCATAATTAATAATTCCCCCCCCCCCCCCCCTCTTCATTAATGGAGGTTACACATAAATAGAGTAAATATTTAATGGAGAAAGACTATAACTTAGATATGATCATATAAATAAGGGTAAAATTATTTAAATATCCCTTTTAAATAATAATTTTTAAGAAGCGTGTAAATTAAAAAAAAAAAATTTGAGACGGAGAGAATACAAGCCAATTGAAATAATACGATGGAAGGCAAGAGCAATAAATGAACCAATTACAAAGGTCTATGAGGGTCTGGTCTTTAGAAATTAATGAGGGCAATGCAAGGAAAAGCGCAAGTTATAGCAATCACGTGTAAGCATAATAGAATTTGAAAAAATTAAAACAGAAGAAAATTTCAAATAGAGCCATGTGAGGACGACCCAAACCCAGCTATCCCAACTTATATTAAGTAGTACTAGATGGCGTATGACCGTGCTGCTCACGGACTGAACATTTTGGATTATAGTGTATCTATGTGTATGTAGTTGTGTTTGAGTAGTGATAATATATATATTTTATATTATTAATAAACATACATAAGTTTGCACTATTTTTATGCATATAATATGTGTGTGTATATATATATATATATATATAGACACACATACACACTCTATGTTCAAAACACGATTAACATAATATTATAGTTTGTGCTTCGTATCCAAAACTTTATTATATTAGTATTTGCTACGAATACAAAGCTTGGAAAAATTTATTAATACTTTTAAAAGAGAAGACTTGTTTAAAAGGAAACTATTTTCCTTTCTTTGAGACAAAACAATAGCAATATTTAAGCATCAGTTGATTCTTTACATTTTAATTCGATTAATTTAAAGGTGTAAAATATTCTATTATTAATGTATGTAGATTGGACCTAAACAATACTTATTTTTTTTAATCAAATTTTGATTTGGATAACTCTAGTTCAAATTATTAAATTAATTTTACATGTTTAAAACGAAACAAAGTAAAAATTTAATTTTCTATTTAAACGAAGAACTATTATTTTTAAATTTTTGGTGAATGTTCTTGGTTTAGCTCGTTGTACTTGTCGTGTTGTCCTTTGCACATTTTTTTTAAGAAAACGTCAATCAGAATTATAATTTGACTAATTTACCTTATTTATTATTTGATCTCTATTTAATATATTTTTTCTTTTACGACATTAATCTCTTTTCACATTTATTAGAGTCAGAAATATATATATGTATATATGTATACATATATCTAGATATATGTATATGTATGTATATATATGTATATATCTATTTTATTAAACATAACAAATAAATGACATGGCGGTAGCAAATACAACAGTTAAATATCTAGATTAGATCTCAGGCTAATATAAGAAAAGAAAGGAAATTGTATGGTTTGGCTACTTAACCTTTTGAAGAAAAGCAATAATATGGAGTTCACGTTTTTTGCTATACAATGATTTCATTTGCTCCACTAATGGGTTGATACGCGACAATGAATCCACCATTATTGACTTAATGAGGGTACTTTGGGAATTACGTGGATATTGCTTGATTTTTTCATATGGGGTCCTCCTTTTTTTTTTTTTTTTTTAATAACATGAGTTGAAGGTGGACGACGAAACCACCTCCACTCATGCTTCTAATAGAGAAAAAACTATGGGCTAAACCAGATAATAAACTCAAAAAATGGGCTACGTGTCGTAAGTATTTTCTCTCAATAGACATAGAACGTAACTTATCTTTTCAGTCTAACGTTTCTAGTAACTTATAAAATTTCATACTGTCATTTAAAATTTTAATTTGCTTAATAGATTTTTTTAGTCCGTGATTTAAAAGGTCCATAAGTTATCTGAAAAATAAAATATGACAGGATCTAAACATAGGAAATTGGAATTAAAATTTGATAGAAAGGGGGTTAAGTCTAATTAAGTGCAAGCTAAAAGTTTCATCTTAGTGGAAAATATTCAAATTTTTGAATTATTTCAACCGTTTAGTGGAGTAAATAATTTCACTATGCCTTAAACCCTTTTCTCCTCTTTTTTTCCCTTCCTGGAATTTTTAATTAAGCAAAACCAAAGCCACCATATATTGATAATCTTTACTCTTTTTTTCTTTTTGAACTGTCATTCTTCTTTTGGTCATAGAGATTGAATGATAAGGATATAATTATTCCTCCCGTTTCATTTTATGAATAGCACATTACATTTTTAAAAATTACAAGTTTTAAAAATCATTCTTTCCTTATTAAATTTCGCGCTAAGTCAAAACTACGTCACATAAATTGAAACCAAGGAGGTGACAAAAATATGATTTTGTTGAAATGAAATTAATATTTTAGAGGAAAGCCAAACATAGAACTAAATAGAAGAATTAGTTGGAGATGCTGGGATAAATTAAAATTTGAAAGGAAAAATAATATAACACAATTTTTATTCCTTAAATACCAATCCACAAACTAAACAATATCTCTTGATACTGATTCAAGAACACTAAATATCAACACCACCACACTAAACTAAAAACAAAATCTATTTCTAATCAAGCTAAACATTTTGCTTTTTCTTATCTAAATTAAAAATGAATTACAATCAATGGTGAATTTTAACTTGAACCGGAAAAGAAACCTTCCCATCACCAATCACAAAGTTATGTCCACCAGAAGCCAAAAGATTATAAGCTCTATAGTTCACCAATCCCAAATTCTTGCAAGCATTCAACACAAAATCAACTTTCTTTTTTTCTCCAATTTTCACAAAAACCTTCTTAAAACCAACCAATTGTTTAAGTGGAGCCTCAGCAATATCTTCAGGTGGAACCCAATAAACCATCACAACATCACTTCCATCTCTATTTCCAATGTTTTCTACTTCAATAGAGAATTCAACATTCAAATCATCCCCACATTCCAAGTCGTCGATTAACACAGCAGGGCATGATGGCATGTGAGTGCCTGCAGTGTAGTTCAGATCGCGACAGTGCTGAAACTTGTTGAGTTTTACATGAACTTGTTGATGTGCTGATGATAAGCTGTAGGTGAAATTTGTGTAGCTAAGGCCATAGCCAAATGGATAAACAGTGGATCCATTGTAAAATTTGTAAGTTCTTCCGGGATAACCTAAGTTGTCAATCGGCCTTAATGGCATGGATGTCATTGGTAACATGTCCACATAACTATTTTCAAACCATGTTAAGGGTAATTTTCCTCCTGTAAACAGATATGACAAACATAATAAAAGGGATAAGTATTAGTAGTATTCAATTCAGCGCTTGAATAAAAGGTTTAGCATTAAAAAAGATTAGTAGAAGCATAAAACCGAAAACTAACACAAAATAAACACTATCAAGTCACTTAAATCAATCCTAGTACATGTATAACTTTTTACAGAAATCATGCATGCACAATTATAACCTTTAAAATATCGCAAATGACTTATTAGAATAGGTAAATTTACATTAATAAGTCTTAGGCAAAAAGGAAATGTGAACTAACAGCAATACTGGAAACTAATACCATGAAGCTAAACAGTTTTTGGGCCAAAATGTAGACAAATTACTAATTTGTTACTCCATATCCGTTTTTCGGAACACCTATTCAGAAAATCATCAAAATATTTTGTCACTCCATATCCGTTTTTTGGAACATCTATTAAGAAAATCATCAAAATTGCATCAATCATAAAGGATATTAATTTTATATAAATTACACTTTATCTCTTCCTTAAATAGGAAAAAAGAATTAACGTCTTCTTGATTTTCTGTAGAGATGACAAATAGTTTTGACCTAAAGTTTCTTTGACAGATAAAAAGGATCAAAAAGACCGTTGGGATATGACTTACCAGGGTTATGACCTCCAAAAACAACATCAGCAATGGCCCTACCACCTTCTTCTCCAGGATATCCAGCCCAAATTATACCTTTAATCTTATGATTCTTTTTTGCAAATGTAACATCAACACCACCAGCAGACAAAATCACCAAAATTACTGGTCCTTTTGATACACTAGCAACTTGATTTATGAGTTGTGTTTGATAGCCAGGAAGTGTTAGCTTTTCTCTGTCCAAACTCTCAGCTTCAACATCTAAATCCAATCCCACAACTATAATTGTTGCATCGGCTTTTTTAGCTGCCCTCATGGCTGGGAATATTAAGCTTTCATTCTTGCACAAAACTTCTCCACATCCTGCTTGATAGTCCACTTTGGTGTACAATGATAATCCATGTATTGGTGTTATAAACTTGCAAGGAATACCTACAATATGAATTTAATAACAATCAGTCTAGAACAGTATCGAAACAAGGAATATATACGTCCTAAAATAATAAGAAAGTGTTAAAATCAACACCCAAACGTCAACATATAATGATTTTTTTCGTATTTCAAAATATGGTTAATCAACATGTTAACTAATCGATTACGATAAGTTGGATCGGAATTTAGTGATTTTTTTCTACAGTACCACGACGTGACATGAGCGTGAAAGAGGTTTAAGAATATATACTTACAAGGGGCTTTGAGAAAATATAAGGATCTGATCATATGTGACGCCTTGAAGTAGTATTTGAACTACATAATTTGTAACTATACTAGATCTAATACTATTTCCTCAAGGGGAATATTATTCAACAGTTCATATGTATTTTTTCCCTATTCATTTATAAAACTATTTTCACACTAGCTATTAGGTCACCACAGAAAAATAGGAGCAGTAAGCTAGAAAATAAGGCGAGTAGCCTGTTGTATGTAAAATACTTTGTACTGTAAGTATACATAAGTTAAGAAAATTGAGTGAGATCAAATATTAAAATTTTAATGTAATTTTGTGATGATTTGTACCTGCATAATTGCCTACCATGGCTTTGGTGGCATTTGCATGAGGTCCAACAACAGCAAGAGTTTTAACCTTTTTGGAAGTCAAAGGCAAAACTTGATCTTCATTCTTGAGAAGAACAATTCCTTCTCTTGCAGCTTGTGTTGCTAACTCAATGTTTTCTTCAGAACAAATTTGTTCCTTGCCAAGCTTTTCAAATTTTGGACTACCATCAAAAAACCCTAACCTCATTAGCACAAAGTACAAGTTTGTGAGAGATTCATCTATTTCTGATTCTTTTACTTTCCCTTGTGTCACTGCATTGCCAGCATAATTGGTGTAATAGCTGCCACAATCCAAATCCAAACCTAAAAATCATCCACAACAAAGCAAACTTAAGCAATGGTATATATAACGTTAGAAGAGAACGAGCTATATAATTAAAGAATAGAAATAAATGAGGCAGAGACAAATCCAGGAGGTAGAGTAGGTAGGTCCAGAACGAGTGTAATCTTATTATATATATACAAATTTTCATTTTTTTCATCATTTATTCACAAGAACAAGTTATAATTAGAGAATATAATTAAAAGAGACAGACGAGAAGTCAGTGAGTTCAGAATAAGTGTAATCTTATTATATATGTACAAAATCTAATTTGTTTTCATCGGATGTTTACATATACTTCGAGCCAAAAACATTGAGTTCAGTTAAATTCAAAGAATTTAGGTTCAGAATGAGTGTGGTCTATTATACAATTTTTTTTCCTTCCTATGCATATATGTAATTCGCAGGAAGAAAAAAAAAAAACTAGATCAGTTGAATCCAAAGAATTCAAGTTCTGACTGAGTGTGGTCTTATGTACAAAATATTTCTTTTTTCTTCATATGTATACATAGTAAAGGATTTAGGTTCATAATAATATGATCTTATTAAACGTACAAAATATTGATTTTTTTTATTTATATGTACACATTGCTCGAGTCCAAAACAATGAGTTCAGTTCAATCGGACTCTGTGGAGAGGTGTGGTAGATTTACCCGCTTTTAGACCTTGTGCAACTGCATCTTCAGGTGAATCTCGTAACCATTTTTGGTCATTAAGCATAACATCAATGGAATCACAATCTGAAACTATATACCTGATAAATAGTAAAGAAGAAAACATTATGACAAGTTATAAAAAAGATTCTTCTTTTAAAAAATCAAACATGATAATTAAATTATTAATTACCCATGAAGATCCCAATCTCCTCTAATTTTGCCTTTTAGAAGCTTTGGATCAGCACATGCTGGGATGCCATTAATCTTATTATATGAGCACATAACACTTGTAACATCACCTTCTTTAACACACATTTCAAACGGTTTAAGAAAAGTCTCCATCATATCTTGCTCAGTCACCTTCACAAATTACAAAAAAAAAAAAAAAAAATATCTTAGTAATTACATTGGACCGACCAACCGGCTGTGCATAGCAGGAGCTCAGTGCATCAAATATTAGTAAATTAGAAGTTTAAGACAACTAATTAATTAATAATTAATTACCCGTGCATCAAAATGGTAGCGGTCAACGCCAAGCCAGTTGTCAACATCATAAGCCGCGTAGTGCTTGCAGCACGCTGCGACTTTCAGAGGTCTCGAGTTCAAGTCTGTGGCATACTTGGTTTCCGTGCCCTCGACATCTTGTAAGCCTCTAACATAATTAGAGGCATATTTTCCAACAACAAATGGATCTTCACCAGGTGTTTCTAAAGCTCTACCCCATCTAGGATCTCTTACTACATTAATATTTGGACTCCAAAATGTTAGACCAGCATGTCCTAGGTTAAACATGGCCCTTGCTTCTGTTGAAACAGCCTGCAAATTAAATTAAAGTATTTGTTATATGTACATCAAGATATAATAGCAATAAAGGATATTTGACTAAATTGTAGGATTGAGAAAAAATTAATTAATACCTTTTTGGTTCTCTAAAGTGACAAATATTTTGGATCAAGTTTTTCTTTCTCCTATTTTTTGGGCTAGAGTGACAAATAAGAATTAAGAAGGGTTGGAGGAGTATATTTTTTGAAAATAAAAGTCCAAACATTTTATCTCATTTGATATATATCGAAATACCAAGGATTTTCAGAATCTAATCCGTTCAAAATCAGAACTTAACAGTCACTAAATCAGATTTTACTAATTAAAACAGATATACTAGAACACAAGTAGATTAAAGAGTAACAAACTAATTAAAAACAAGGAGTTCTACTATTTAACACACTAGATCAAGTTAGCATCACTGTAAAGTCAGAAATTTCGCTAAAGGTGTTCAAAATTTAATATTTGTGTTTATAAAGTAATATTTCACCTAAACACACAATATAAATATCCAAAAAAGATGTTAAACCGACAATCCTTATCCAGCTATAGCTCCGTCCAATAACATAGCTACCCTTGTCCAAAGGAGTTAATTAACACCCTTTTTGCTCGAACATTAAATTGTATAGGCATATCAACAACAACAAAAATGTATGTGTATATATATATACACTAATAATTGCATACCCTAAAAAGTGTAAAGCATATTTTGACTCCCATTAATAAAAATCTTCTCCGTTGCGATCATCAACACATACTACAAAGCTTCATTTTTTTATTTTAAAAAGAGTTCCTAATTTGTCTATTTCTAGATCTTTCCAAAAACTTACAAAAGGAAAAGTTGATTTAATTCAATATTATCACTTACTTGTCCTATTGCTTTCCACAATGACTCATTGAAAGAAGCAGCAGTAGTAATAACAGTTGGAAAACTTGTAGCCCCAGGGACAATATGGTCAAAAAATGAGGCTAAACTATTTGATTGTCCAACGTTAGAAATTCCATGTAATGCCTCTGACCACCACTCATATTTAGGAAGGCCAATTCTAGCCACTCCATAAGCAGTATCTCCAATTTGTCGTGCTTTTTCTGACAATGTCATCCTATCGATCAGATCCTTAACCCGAACAACGTATGGGAGTGACTTGTTACAGTACGTGAAATCGTTCATGTCCAACCCAAGCTTGGCAAACCTTGACTTGTCACAGACACGTCGAGTTTGATTGTACGTTAGATCATTGAGGTACGTGATGGACGAATTGTAAGGAATATTTCTAGCATACATGCTTGAAATGAGAAATGAACATAAAATGGTGGAGAAAAGAAGAAAGCTAATAAACTTTGCCATTTTTCTTAATTGGTTTGAAAAGATTGTGATTTATGGAGTAGTTTATATAGATGATAAATCAGACAAATGATAATGTACATTTCAAATTATATAGGATAACGTTTGTTATATGAAGATAACATTATTCTTTTTTTCAAAATCAAGATAACGTTTAGTTTAGAAAATTGCTCACATGAAAATGCTGCATATTTTTCAACCTTTTTGGGTTAATGCTAGCTGTGATGCAGTGCTAAAGTCTAATTAAAAATAACGGTAATTATTATAAGTCTAACATTTTTGCCACGTTTGCTTTATTTTATTATACTAGGTTTAATTAATGAAACTCAGCATGTGCTTTGAAGTTGTGATCTTGAATTATGTGGTCGAGTTAACTAAATTAGAGTCTAAGTTTTGTACATTATCGACGTGTAGATTTTTTATATCATCAGATTCATTTCTCGATTATAAGTAAATCTTCAAAGCAAACCTAATATAACAATTAAAAGGTAAAAGAAGAATATACGATATTACCCGGTTAAATTAACCTGATATACATATATTGTTCAACAACTGCAATATAATAATAAAGAATATATTAAGAAGTTGAGGAAAATACATGTTGCATAGAAGTGTGCATTTGTTTTTTCGGCGATTGTACATTGTTCAATTTTGATTTTTGGTTCGATTTTTTCAATTTAGTTATTCGTTGTGTACAATTCAATCTGAATCAAAACAAAAAGTTATACGCCTAACATGCTTAATTTGATATGCAAGATCTATTAAATTATACAAGCATGCTAGGGGTATAATTTAATTGATTTGATATACAATATCTATTAAATTATGGCTCTTCTAAGTATGTATTGATTTGAAATGCGAGATCTACTTTTCTCAACTTCTCAATATATTCTTTGTTGTCATATTGCAGTTATTGAGCAGTGTACAGTTGGCAAAAGTGGAAGAGTCCAATTTCCTGTACCCTTCTTTTAAATTTCGTTTTACTCATTTTCAAACAAAACTAAATCAACTTCTTAATATATTCTTTATTGTCATATTGCAGTTATTGAGCAGTGTATAGTTGGCAAAAGTGGAAGAGTCCAATTTCCTGTACTCAAAAATACCCCTACACTTTAGGAAAAGGATTATAAATATTCTTTATTATAAATTTAGATAAAAAATACCTCATCCGTCATTAAAACTTTCAAATATACCCCTGTCTTAACGGAAATCCTCAGTATAACCCGATTTTATTTTTAAACCCGCTTCATTTAAACTTGACCCAACTAAATAAAAAACTCATATGGGTTATCCACTCATGTGCCTAATGGCTCCAGATGTAGGACTCGAGAACAAGTTGGTCGCATATAGGTTTTTTATGTAGTTAGGTCGGATTTAAATGGAGCGGGTTTAAAAATGAAATCAGGTTATTTTGGAAATTTCCGTTAAGATAGGGGTATATTTGAAAACTTTAATGACGAGAGGGGTATTTTTGACCCAAATTTATAACGGAGGATATTTTTAGCCCTTTTCCCAAAATAGAGAAACATTTTTTACCCTTTTCCCTTCTTTTAAATTTCGTTTTACTCATTTTCAAACAAAACTAAATCAACTTCTCAATATATTCTTTATTGTCATATTGCAATTATTGAGTTGAGCAGTGTATAGTTGGCAAAAGTGGAAGAGTCCAATTTCCTAACACCCTATTTTAATTATTTTTTTTTACTCACTTTCAAACCAAACTCACCCAAAAATTAACACTTCCAAATCTGGTTCTGTTTAAAAATTTCATGCATTATAAATATTGGATAATCTTCTATGTGACACTTTCTTTTCTCGAAGAGTTCCAACTTCCTATTTTATCTCAATTCAAATGTTACTTACTGCTTATCCGCTTAACTCCATTTGTTTGAGGTAAAAACTTAAAGCGCATTGGGTGTTCATAGTAAATTATATTAATTTATCATGTATAAGTGAATTAAGTGCTATAAAAATGTAATAATTAACTATGATTAAATAAAAACTGGATATATATAAACACATGTCATGATTTTATTGGTCTGATATAAATAAATACACACTATGTAAATAAGTATTTACCTTTATTTATGTGACACCCTTTTTTTGGATGGTTTCAAAATATTTGACACCATTCCCTTTTGGTCAAAGTCATAGATGGACCCTGAACTTGTCCTGATTTTTCATTTAGACCCCTCAACTGAGGGTCGTACCATACGAACCCTTCAAGACATCTGTTAATGTGTCATTTAAACACAAAATTAATATGCAACAACACACAAATGGTGCGTGTAATTCACTCTCGCTGATGTGGTAAAAAAAAGCCAATGAAAAAGAGATATGTGGCATTTAATTCCACATAATCCAAATATAAAAATAAATACAAAGATTTTTGTTTTTTCAACATTGAAATTAAAAAACAAAAACAAAAAGGCAACTATCTCTCTCCTCATTCATGTTCCCAATCCCTTTTTCTCTCGTCTGCACACTTTCATCCGCCATTAACGACCAAGGTTCCCAATTTCTTCTTCCTTTTCATCCGCCTTCACACTAACCTTCACTTTTTAATCCACAAATCCCTCTCCTTTATCCCTTTTAATTCATTAGAAATTTCATCGTTTTTCTTCAATCATGAGATACTAACATGATTCAAATATTTCTGGTTCTTCTTCGTCCTCGTTCAGTGAAGGTTGTGGCAATGGAGTGTCGGGGTGGCGTGTATGGTGTATGACTTGGTGTTTTAGGGGTTTTATCTTTGAAAAAAATTGCACAAAGTTATTTTTTTATCAAAAATGGTATTTATATATAGTGATAACAGGGTGGTATGATTTTTGATAGACGAATAAAAGTGATCTTATTCGTCTTAAAGAGTTTAAATGGTAACAGTAAAAGTGATCTTAAAGAGTTTAAATGGTAACAGTTTCACTTGGGGGTTTAAATGAATTTTATAGACAAGCTCGAGGGTTATCTATGACTTTGCCTTTCCCTTTTTGAATGACTTTCAACAATTTAAATTTATTAAACTACTTCAAGTGTGAACAACATTGATCTGAGTTTGTCTCTTGCAAAAGTTCAAAACAACTTTTCAAACACTACTTTAATATTTATTCTTCTATCATTAATATAATTTACAAATCAAATTAACATGTATTAACTTCATGTCCTATCACATAAAATAGGTTGGGTGTAACATTACTTTTGAATTTAGAAATATTTCAAAGATACTTTGAGCAAACAATTTTAAACTTTTCATTTTTAATTTCTTGCAACAACTCTTTTCCAGAACTTTAAAGCTGTTTTTTTTTTCTTTCAACGAAAGGATTAACTTCTTCAGTAAGGATACCATATATATGCCCAAGGAGTAAGCAGCATCATTTACAATCCAATTTGGGATGATCGTTTCTCAAGGGACTTCATGAACCAATAGACAGAAATGTTAGCTAAGTTATGAGCACCAATATTAAAAATCTTAGAAATAGGTAAATATCAACATGATCTAAACTAGAAGAGAAATGTCATAAATCTTCATATGTAACATCCACTCTCCACCATACCTAAGTTAATATTTTGATTTCCTCCAATCAATGTGAATCACTTTTTTCATATTATTTTTAATTGCACACCCTTTAATAATTATAGCTTTTCCAACGAACTAAATAGGAGAGATATTAGCATGAAGCAAAATGCTTTTACCCATAACAACTAATCCAATGCTTGCTTTCCTTGTCCATGTGTGTAAGCCTTCATTAATACTATAAACAAAGGGAAACAAATCCCCTCCTCGGCCATAATTAGTGAATGCTCACAAATATTGAAATTATTATCATTAGTAGTATTAGTAAGCATAATATCAAGAAATTCATTATATTCAAATAAAGTGTTTGTCACAAAATTTGGAGGATCAATCAATTCATTATTCAAGCAAATTCCAACGAAGAAAAATTATTTTGTTTTCCAAATCAAAAGTTGTCCGAAAAACAACTTTTTGAAAAGAAAACCATGGATTTTGAAAAAAGAAAAGTGTAATTAGCAATTTTGGCCCTTAAGTTCAATTATTGGAAAGCTCTACTTTTGGTCCATATATGACTCAACATATTTAACCTTCAACATAATAGAATATGTATCTTTAGACCCTTCATGTAGAGAATACATTTTATTTTACTATTCATAGAAATAGATTACCATATAGTGTAACATGAAGCAATATTACAACACTTAACATAATGCAATAAGTAATTATTAAGTGGCGGAACAGTTAATAATTATGTCAAATTTGTGAATACTTACACGGAAAGGGATCAAAAATACACAATTCAATTAGTTGAAAAATTAATGTGCTTCATCGTATATCATAAGGACTAATTCAATTTTTTGTTGTTGTTTCTACTCCCTCCGTCCCAATTTATGTGACACGCTTTCCATTTTAGATAGTCCAAAAAGAGTGAAACATTTCTATATTTAATAACAATCAACTTTAAATTTACTTTTTTTTTTTATCAAAATGAAATGATTTATAGCCACACAAATATGTATAGCTTATTTTGGACTACAAATTTCAAATGTTTTAAGTTTCATGTCAAGTCAAACACTGTCATATAAATTGAAAAGGATGAAAGTAATAATTAATATTTAAAAGACAAAATAAATGCTATTTTAACCCGATCCGTTTTCACCATTACACAGCCCGGCCCGAAAACAAAAAAGGGTTCTGACCCGATCCGTTTTCAACGGTTACAAATTTCAAAATCCCCAAATTCCCTCCAAAACCAAATTGAATTACAAATCCCCAAATTTTCTCCAAATCACTTTACAGTAATGACTTCCAAATCTCAAATTCACCCATTGAAACCTCCAAAACAACCACCAAAAAACCCTAAAAAGCAATGGTCACTCAACGATTTCCAAATCGGAAAACCACTCGGAAAAGGTAAATTTGGCCGTGTTTACCTCGCCCGTGAAGTTAAGGTAATTTCAAAATCACTATATTTTGCTGTATTCTCGTTTACATATATATATATAGGAAATGTGTGTTGATGAACTAGAATCAGTATATTTTATGTATTTCGTTTACGCATAGCTATAAATACGAATATAAGTAATTATGTTAAAAAAATTCATTAAATATGTACAAATATTAGACTTAGGATGGAGCTAACAGTACGAATACCGGTATTTATGTTTTAAAAAAAATATATTATTAAATATGTACAAATATTTACACATATGCGCATTAGATTCAGTACAGGTTCGGTCGAATCCAGTAGCTTTTGCTCAAACAGTGTATTTATGTTAAAGATATAAATATGTACAGATATGAGATTTAGCTCAGGTTTGGCCAAAGATTTTGAAGTTGAAACTTGAAAATTTGAGTTTTTGAAGTTGTAATTTTGGGAACTTGAAGTTGTGTTTGACATGCATTTTACTTGGAAAATTTTCAAGTTTTGTGGGTGGAAGTGAAATTTCTTCCAAAAACTGGAACTTGAAAATATTTTGAAGATAATTTTTTGAAATCTGATCAAATTTCATGGCCAAACAGATATTTGAAGATAATTTTCAAAATCTGATCCAAAATCTGTGGCCAAACGCTAGCTTAGAACCTAGTTATTACCACTTGAAATCGTCATTCTAAAATTCAGAAGTCTTAAAAGTTGAAATCCTGGATTCGCTTTTGATCAGATTATTCATGTATAAATATAGGTATTTATGTTAAAGTTCATTAAATATGTATAATTATTGGATTTAGAACCTAGTTTTTATCACTTGAAGTCGTCCTTCTAAAAATCAGAACTCATAAAGTTGAAATCCACGATCCGCCTCTGATAAGCTTATTCATTAGAAAAAAGTACGGAGTGAGTTTTGATGAACTTGATTTGTTTTGTACCATGTGGCCGAGCAGAGTGGATTTATAGTGGCGTTGAAGGTCATATTCAAGGAGCAAATAGAGAAATACAGGCTGCAACATCAATTAAGGAGGGAAATGGAGATTCAAACGAGTCTTCGGCACCCAAATGTGCTGAGGCTGTACGGCTGGTTCCATGATGAGGAGCGGATTTACTTGATTTTGGAGTATGCTCACGGCGGTGAGCTATACAGGGAACTTAGGAAAACCGGTCGCCTGCCTGAGGAACAAGCTGCCATAGTATGTCATATATCCTATCGCTTGCTCTTCTCCTCATATAAGATGAAAAGAATTTGAAAAAAAAAAAGAAGCAGATATTCAATTTCAAAAAAAAAAAAAAAACAGATATTTCTGTTGGAGTCGTATGATTTATTTCTGCAGTTTATGTAATTTGTCATAAGCATATATTGGTAAATTCTAGTGTTAGAGAACTCCGTATTATTAATATTGGAATGAGACGGGTCCAAATGGAGCGAAATGGACTGTGAGATTCTCATTGCCTATTCGAATAGCTTGGGATTGAGGCGTGATTTTGTTGTTTAGTTGTGAGCTTTAAAATTGTTTCAAATGATTGCCCCTTTCCCCTGAACCCGAACAAAAACGATAGATATTCAGTGCTTACCTTATAATTTTCTTCCATGTGAAGTATGATCTTTCAAGTACAGTCAAACCTCCTTATAGCGGCCTCATTTGTCCCCCTTTTTTTTTTTTGGTTGCTACAAGGAAATACTATTATAGAGAACATATAATATAATATAACATGAAAAATCGGATCCAAAAAAGATTTAGCCGTTATAGTGAAATGTTGTTATAAGAAGTCTGACTGTAATTTCCTTGGAACGATGGAGCAATTTTGAGTTGAATTTGTATAAGTTTCTGTTTTTTCATTTTCATAGTATAGTGCCTTGCTTATGTTATTTCTTCTGCGGTTATGTTGAATAATGAATTAAGCTTACTATTTTTTTGTAATCGTTTTTGTGACTCCAGAATTATATCTGAAAATCATTTATATAATAGTAGAACACATAATTACATTTTTGTAGAAAACATTATTTTTAGTGTTCAACTTCTTTCCTGTTGCTTTAGGTTTTGTTCTTTGATTTCTGATACTTTGGTTGGTGCTGGTGTAGTATATTGCAAGTCTCACACAAGCACTCGCGTACTGTCATGAGAAGCATGTCATCCACAGGGACATAAAGCCGGAAAACCTGTTACTTGATCATGAGGTAATATCTTGAAACTAATGGTCTTCCTTTGCCATGTGTGCCAAGTTACCATTTGCTGGAAGAAGAAAAAGAAACTGCTATATATATGGCAAATTTGAGTTACATTTGTGTTTTACTGGAGAAAACAGTTTGAACAGTCCACCGTTTCATTTGGCAACAGTAAAATACAAATCAATTTTGGAGGAGCAAAATAGAAATCGACTTTCATTTCCTACATTTGTTTAGAGACAACAGTGCATACAAGGAAGTTCTCACTGTTGCCTCTTGTTGACGCCTAAGGTCTTTTCTAACAGCTCAAAATGCCTTTAGTCGTTGAAATTTGAATTCTAAAGCTGGAGATTGGCATGTATGTAACTTACTTTCATTTTGTTGAGTTGTTTCTTGCAACTGCAGTTAAGACCCTGTCGTTTTCCTATGATTAAGACCCTAAACACTTTGCTAGTGATGCACATACAATTGCTGCTTCGTATACCATTCATTATGCTATCTAGTGCTCAAGATCAGCATGTAATAATGTAGCCTTCATCATCCTTGTTGCATTAACATGTACTACATTAAGCTTTTAATTTACACGAAATTTTGGTATGAATTAATTACGAGAGAAGTAATTTTGAAGCATGTATTTCAATGAGCCAGAATAAGGTTTGAGACAATGTGACTTATCCTGTTCAGCATACACGTAAATCATGCAGGATTTGAACTGGTTATGTCCTTACCATATCACTCTCCTGTTCACTTTATACAACCAAGTTATCAAATCATGGCCATTAAATTAAGGAACCAATGTGCTGGGGAAGGTCCATAACACTGTAGATCAAATTCGTGGGTTCACTATGCTTTGGAGCCCAGTTTTCCTCTTTCTCTTTAGTGCTGAGGATCGAACCTTGAGAGACCATTGACCTAACCAGATATAGGTATTATCCTTCATCTCTATCTTTCCTGTAAAATCAGTCTGCTTCTGTCTTTTACAAAAAAGGTAAAAGCAGTAGAGCTTCTTGGAGCTTTGACACTTTTAGTTTGGTGCAAAGTTTTCACACCGTAGTTGCCTAGGTGTCTTTCATTTCTTCTTGCTGATCGAACAGCCTATAGGACAAGTCAGAACCTCTTCCTCCGTTCAGTCTTGTTTCGAATACGTCATTGCCTATCTTTCTGTGATGGCATTTTCTGTTAATTGACAAAGCAGGGAATGCCGCTTTGTAGGATCGCATGCCAAAAGAAAGAATCTTCTTTCTTCTGGCTACCATTATGTAGAATTCTTTCTCTTGCACCTCATGTCGCTGTATTACTAGTCTCAAGTAAAATAGTGACCCTCTGATTCTTTATTGATTTTCGGCTAAAGTTGTGAATGTGTGACCTTAAGTTCTACATGTGATTGGTCATTCTGATGATCAACAGAGCATGCAACATCTATCTCATTTTTTTTAAACGTAAATTAGCCTGTTCAAGAAAAAATTGTCTAAATGGTAAAATTCACTATCTTCAAAAGAAAGCTAAATACTTAAATAGTTTTAAATTTGACGTGACATCATTTGCATGTCTTCAACCATTATTTCATAGCATGGCTATTGAGCCATAATATAATAGCTAATTCAAATGTTCCTTTTCTTATGAAAAGCCAACTAGGATAATGACAACCGGGACCAAGGGAGTATATCTGTAGGTGTATTCTAATAAAACCTTATGTAACAGAGCGCTTAGGATGGTCCTATTAAGATTGTGTATATAACTAGCGCTTAGGACGGCCCTGCTAACATGTTGAAAAGTTGTTTATGGGCGTCCCAATTAGAACTGGACATGAGTGTCCGACAACTGCAGCTTAAACCAATCTGGGAATTAATGACACACTGCACAGCAAGAATATAATATTAACTAGATTATCACATGAAATGCAGGGCCGCTTGAAGATTGCAGACTTTGGGTGGTCTGTACAATCAAGAAGCAAGAGACATACAATGTGCGGAACTCTGGACTATCTAGCACCAGAAATGGTGGAGAACAAAGCTCATGATTATGCAGTTGACAATTGGACTCTAGGGATCCTCTGCTACGAGTTTTTATACGGTGTGCCTCCATTTGAGGCCGAGAGACAGACCGACACATTCAGAAGGTAATCTGCTTCTGTCATCTTTTAACTGTTACTGGAAAATCAAGATGTACTAACTTGGAGTATTATAGAATTATGAAGGTAGACCTCAGCTTCCCTTCAACACCTGATGTATCTGCTGAAGCTAAGAATCTCATTAGCCAGGTAAATTGATTAGTACTTGTCTATGCTTTAGTTCTGTAAGAAGAAACAACTACATAAACTACAGGGTGGTTAGTTAAAACACACACAGTGCATATAGAAAATAACACTGGTGTATATAGGTCAAAGAGTTGCGTTTTAAAACACTTGCAAAATTTCTGGTTGCACGCCTTCTTTCTGATTGTTTCCTTTCTCTTTGCAGCTTCTTGTGAAGGACTCTTCAAAAAGGCTTTCTCTTCAAAAGATCATGGAGCACCCTTGGATAATTAAGAATGTCACATGACACTATAATCTGAGTCGCTTCGCCAATTTGCATCATTTAGTTAAAGCGCCCTGTCTAGTGAAACTGTGGAAGTAACTGATAACATGATGTTTGTTTTTTCACCTGCTGGTGTTTCAACAGTTTTGCTATTACATATGTAAATGTAATCATCTTGATTTCAATAGTTTGTATCAGATGGAGTGTGAAGCTATGTTGGTGGACATTGATATAGTTTCCTAGAAATAGTTGTATATCATTTACATATGACTTTACTGGATTTTCTATTAACTTCGAAACTAAAGTAAATGGGTACATCAAATTGATAGCCTATCAATTAGAATTTAGAAGCATCAAAACATGAAAACAATAAATTAATATAGGCTGAACACGGAGAAGATATCCTAAACTTAGTCAAAATAATTCATAGTCACATAAACTGAGGCCATGACTTGAGATTCACATATCTTGATCACACGAACATGTTAAAATCTGAATTGACATTGATTTTAACAGAAATAACGGTTTAGAGAGAGTCTTGAAAAAATGGTGAAGGTTTGGACTGTTTTAAAGATGATGCCTAATTTGCATCATATATTTGTTGAACAATAGGTCATGACTTCAGTTGATGTGTCTAAATGAATTTTTTGACAAGTCTAAGAGGTTGTATATATTTTCAGCCACTAATTTAATACCAAACTACCCAAATGCGAGAAAGCAAAATTAAGTTTTTAGAAAAAAATATACATGGGCTTGAGGTTCAATTTGCAATCCTAGCCAAGTCCCTATGGGATCCAATATACATGGGCTTGAGGATCTAGAGCCTGCCGAGGGTGTTCACCCGAACACCCTCGACAAAAATTATACTATATATATAAGGTATTCTTTTTTATTGTTTATGTATATATACAGATTTTGAATACCCTCTGCACAAGAGAAGAGCTTGGTTCAGTTTAGGGAAGTCAAAATTCACCTTTTGGTTCCAAATTCAAATCCCAGGCACTATATTTTTATTTCTCGAACCCCTCAATGAAAATTCTAAATCCGCCGATATGCTCTTTCTTGTATAATTATTGATATATTTTATGGTGAATCGCTGATCAAAAGAAGGAATATACTTTGCCTTTCAATAATACTCTAATATTAAAACGCTATATCTTACTATAAAATCACATAATTATGTGGAGCCTCTCCATCTTTTCTACTTAAACGATCATTGCATCTTTTTATGCTAGACTCATTGTATTTACTGTTAAACTTTGAAATGAACTTTAAAACTACTACGTATTAAATAGGAATTGTAAAGGTTGCAATAAATATTGGCATATGAAAGCACTTTCAATACATTGAATCTATATCTATCTATATAAAATATAAAGCTACGCATAGACAAGGTGATGTAGCACCTCTCTATGACCAGCATTTGCATTTATCTTTTTTCTCTTTTTTTGGACATTTTTTCCATTTTTTGTTGCAATTTTTTATTCATTTCTGCTCCTAATCTATGAATTAATTAAGGGAAAAGGACACTGTGTGTCCACTCAGCCAAACTAATCCCACATTTAACCACTATTTGGGCTTAATTCCACTAGGTGTCCGTTCGGCCCAAAATAATGCCAAAAAATAGCCGGTCGGCCTAAAATAATGCCAAAGCTGACCGGCCCAACAGCCTAGGCGCTTAAAAAAAAAGAAAAAAAAGACTTTTCGTGGCGACTAAGTTGCCACTAAAGGGATGCTACAGGATATATACATATGTTGGAATTATATATACACTTTATATACAAGAATTATACAGTTTATATACATATGCTGGAATTAATCATACATTTATTTAACATAAGTTATACGTTAATTATACATTTATTATACACATATTATACAATAATGATATGATATTTTTTTTTTACGTATACAATAGTGATACTTATTATATACCACAATGATACGGTTTCTATTATACATTTTTTATATGTATGATACACTTTCTATACAAGACTGATACAGTTTATATACACATGCTGGAATTATATATACACTTTATATACAAAAAATGATATGCTGGAATTAATCATACATTTATTTTACATAAGTTATACGTTAATTATACACATATTATACAATAATGATATGATTTTTTTTACATATACAATAATGATACATATTATATACCACAATGATACGATTTCTGTTATACATTTTTTATACGTGTGGTACACTTTCTATACAAGATTGATACAGTTAATATACACATGATGGAATTATATATACAATTTATATTCAAAAAATGATACATATTATATACAAAAATGATACAATTTTCTATTCTATACAGGGCAGTTGCACTGTGCTGATACACATTATATACACAAATGATACATATTATATAAAAAAATGATAGATAACTTAGTGATTCATATTTTATACAGTTTCTATACATTACATATAGGTACTGATACATATTTTATATACAAATGACACATATTATATATAAAAATCGCCTCAAACATTTTTGTGTTTGGGTTTTTATTTGAAAATTGTCTTATTTAAGTTTTGGCAAATGGATGAGATTAGTTTAGTAGGTATAATTTGAGTTTGGAAAAAATTGGGTTAGAGGGTGGGATTAGTTTCACCCCACCGGTCATTTGTGTCCTTTTTCCATTAATTAATGCCTCATACAATAAATGCAGCACTAAAGACCAGATAAATTTTGCAGAGTCCGAAACCAAAATGCCCCCAAAAGAATCACTCTGAACCAAAATACCCCAACAAAAAAAATGTTACAAAACTACCTTTAGCGCAGTAATTTATTGCGCTAAAGCAGTTCATGGAGACGGAGCCGTTAACTGCTCTAGCACAGTATTTTACTGCGATATAGAAGCAGTTAAAAAAAAAATCTATAACGCAGTAAAATACTGCGTTATAGAAACAGTACCAAAAAAAAAATGGCCAACTTTATTTTTTGCAACACTTAGTGTTTTTTTTATACTTTGACCAATGATTAGTCGTGTGTCAAAACTCCGAAACGTCAATATTTTATATAGAACCTGATATTTTTTTCTTCGTACAATAATGTAGGCTCAATACATCAAGAATACGTAAACGTTCGGATCGTAATTTTAGGGGTTCAAAAGGTGCCCGAAGTAAGTTTTGTTTGTAAACTTTAGGTTTAAGTGTTCTATATACATAGACGTCCATTTTTATTTGAAGACTTGTTGTCATTAGCTTAAAGTTTTTTATTTTTAGGGTTTAGATTTAAGTGTGTTATTGTTTAAAGCGTAACTTTATTTTGAATATACGCGGTTTTTTGCACTCGAACGTCCAATTTACGCGATTTGTTTTTGCAACATATTCGAAAGAAAGTTACGCATTAAAAAATAACAAACTTAAGGAACTTAGTGTTTTTTTTCCATAAAAAGACCGCAACATCTTATTTTAATAAACCTTTTCTTTGCAGCGCTTAGTGTTTTTTCCATACTTTGACCAACGATTAATCGTGTGTCAAGACTCCGAAACGTCAATATTTTATATAGAACCTGATATTTTTTTCTGCGTACTATAATGTAGGCGCAATACATCAAGGATACGTAAACGTTCGTATCGTCGTTTTAAGGGTTGAAAAGGTACCTGAAGTAAGTTTTATTTAAGGTTTAAGTGTTTTATTTTTTAAGGTTTTGATTTAAGCGTGTTATTTTTTAATGATTTAAGCGTGTTATTTTTTAATCAAGACATAACTTTATTTTGAATATAAATATAATTCTAAAAAATATAGGGAGAGAAAACTAGTTGTAAAACGGTCAAACTTTAGATGGTCATAACTTTGCGCTCGGATGTCCGTTTTACGCGTTTTTTTTTTTTTTGAACTTGTGTATTTTTTCGAGATCTATGTGGACAAACCGCCATTGGCCGAGCCGATTTTAAAAAAAAACACCTTTTATCCCATTCAATTTCAATTTTCCCCCAAATTGGCCTAAAATTTTCAGTTTTATTTACTTATAATATGATGATGCGCAATAGATTTCAACGTAAAAATCCCGGGGTAATGTAGCTGTGAATGTCAATTTCCCTTCTGCTGTTTAAATTTTTGAAAATAAAGCTGACTAATTTTCTCGACATATAAAGTTGACTAAAATAATCTTACAATCAAACACTAAGTTTTTCCAAACAAAACTTACTTCGGGCACCTTTTTAACCCCTAAAATAACGATCCGAACGTATACGTATCCTTGATGTATTGAACCTACATTATTGTACGCAGAAATAAATATCAGGTTCTATATAAAATATTGACGTCTCGGAGTAATTGACATACGACTAATCGTTGGTTAAAGCATGAAAAAACACACTAAGTGTTGCAATTTTTTTTTTTAGTGTTCACTATTTTACTGCGCTATACAAACAAAAAAATATATATATTCTTTAGCATAGTAAAATACTGCGCTAAAACAGTTAAAAACTTTTTGGCAACAGCTTTATTTTCAATAAATCTAAACCCTAAAAATAAAAACCCTTAAGCTAATGACAACAAGTTTTCAAACAAAAATGGATGTCTATGTATATAGAACACTTAAACCTAAAGTTTACAAATAAAACTTAATTCGAGCACCTTTTCAACCCCTAAAATGATGATCCGAACGTTTACGTGTCCTTGATGTATTGAGCCTACATTATTGTACGCAGAAAAAAATATCAGGTTCTATATAAAATATTGACGTTTCAGAGTCTTGACACACAACTAATCATTGGTCAAAGTATGAAAAAAAACACTAAGTGTTGCAAAAAATAAAGTTGGCCATTTTTTTTTTTTTTGGGTACTGTTTCTATAACATAGTATTTTACTGCGTTATAGATTTTTTTTTTTTAACTGCTTCTATAACGCAGAAAAATACTACGCTAAAGCAGTTAACGGCTCCGTCTCCGTGAACTGCTTTAGCGCAGTAAATTACTGCACTAAAGGTAGTTTTGTAACCTTTTTTTTGTTGGGGTATTTTGGTTCCGGACTCAATTTTGCATTAGTGTGAATCAGCCCACGATCACTGTTGCTCTTTAGGTTCGAAACGTTTCTTTCAAGAAAAAAATTCATAAAGCTATAAACTAACCCATAAATGGCTATTTTAAAGTTTTCAGTTTTTTTTTTTTTTTTTTTTTTAAGCTTTGATTACATATCTTTAATAGTCTCTTCAAAATATCCTTATCAAAATATGATAAGTTTTGCTACTTTCCTATCATTGATTTGTCCTGCTTTTTTACACCAGGTGAGTAAGTACTTTTGGACTCTCTTTCCCTGTATTCTTCTTTTTGAAAAGTTCTTGTATTCTTTTTTATTTCTATTATATTATATTGTTATTTGTTAGACATGGCTATGTTTTTTAGCATATTGAAAATGGGTGAGTAATGGTTTTATATATGGATGCCAAATTTCCCTATTTTAATATTTTGGTGATTTTATGATACCATTATTTTTTTTAGATTAGTGTGATATCGATTTGTGTAACCCACTTCTTCTTCCTATTATGATCTCTAATGGATATGAACTTTATCAAAAGCAAGTTTTAATTTTTCCAGGTACTAAAATTTTTTATAGCAATTTTTTTTTAAAAAAAAATTGTGCTTCTCATTTCTCTATTCCGTATTGTTATAGATAGAGTAAATATGCTTTTTATTGCTTACATCTTTCAATAAAAGGAAATTAATAAATGATAAATTTCACAATCGTCAAAAGAATTCTTTTTGAAATTGAAGCTTGAAAATTCCATTCTATTTTGAGTTCTCTCTCCTTTTTCAACGATATCGTATATTAATTTATAGGAAAATAGCAAAATTTTTTAACTTATGAAATTTTAGTATAGTTTTGATGATTTTGAGGATGAAAAAGAGTAGCTTTACAGTGGAGTTGTTGGATATAAAGAATATGATGTTTCAGTGAAAGAAGAAGAAGAAAAGGTAAATAGTCTTTCCTAAAATGAATGCATTTTTTTGCGCGGATTGCCCTTCGTTTGGAGTGGTCTTTAAATTTTGCCCTTCATTTTTGTGGTCTTTAAATTATGCCCCTCATATTGGTGGTCTTTAATTTTTGCCATTTGCGTTGCAACCCTGAGCGTTTATGCAAAAATCATGAGGTTCTGGGTTCGAACCCCCGCTCAAGCATAAATTAAAAAAAAAATTGCAAGCCAAGATTTGGGTCGCGTGTATGCCGGACCCGGCATACATTTGTTAAGGAATTACCAAAGTTATGCCGGACCCGATATACTTTGCCTTATGGGCAGACTTGGCATAAGTATGCCGGGTCCGGCATAACTTTGGTAATTCCTTAACAAGTTTATGCCGGGTCCGGCATAACTTTGGCAATGTTTTCAAACAGCACAATAAGCATTGAAAACTCCAGCACCGAGCTAACACAGTATACTTGAAGTTCAATGTGTATTTAAAGTAACTTTTGAAAAAGAAATATTTCGCATGGATCATTATGTTATATTGTCTTCTTATTTGACGAAAATATATTCGCAATAGGTTTATCTCTGTACTTACTTCTCGTTCAAGAATTATGGTTGGTAAGATATTTTAAGGGAGGGAGATTTACACACACAAAAGATTTTGTAACAAAGCAAAGTGCCAAATTCTTTGCCAAGGCACCATATAAGTGAAAGAAATCTGAATAATTGAACAAATCTATGTCTTAAGGAAACGTTATGCTTTATGGGGCATACTTTTAGTTATGCCTTAACTAAAAGTCTGCCCCATAAGGCACAACTAGGAAAAAACTTTTAGTTAAGGCTTAACTAAAAGTTTGCCCATAAGTATGTCGGATCCGGCATAAACTTGTGAAGGAATTACCAAAGTTATGCCGGATCCGGCATACTTATGCCAAGTCTTCCCATAAGGCATAAGTATGCCGGGTCCGACATAACTTTGGTAATTCCTTAACAAGTATATACCGGTGGGGGCATAACGAAATTTAAACTCTGCCTTGCGAATTTTTTTAAAATTTTTGATTGAGTGGGGGTTCGAACTTGGAACCCATGGGTTTTAGCCGAAGGGCAAATTTTAAAGATTTCAAATATGAGGGGCAAAACTTAAAGACCACCCCAAAAGAAGGGCAATTTTGCGAATTGCCCAAATGAATGAGCGAGGAAGCAAGAAAGAAAGAAGAAGAGAAAAGAAAAAAAAAAGGAAAAGAAAGGTAAAACGAATGAAAAAGCTAAAGTAAAAATTAATCAAAGAGATTTCGTTTGTGTTTCTTCCCTTTTATTATTTCTGTAGTAGACGTTGTTGTTGATGCATTTTCCTTTTCAAAGAATTTTAAAAAGGACAAAGAATGGACTGGGCAGCGGGCTGTTGGGTCACGGTGGGAGGGTACTGGGCAGCGGGCTGGGTCACGGTGAGAGGGGACTGGACAGCGGGCTGGGTAACGGGGCGGGGCGGGGGGGGGGGGGGGGGGGGGTTGTAGTAGAAGCCAAGTGATGCAACCACAATGGGGAAATGCCATCGTCCAAAAACTCATAAGTAATAGAAGTGGGAGAATGTAAATTGGAAAAGGGGAAGACATTCTCATCAAAAATCACGTGACGAGAAATAATTATTTTATGGGACGATAAATCATAACACTTATACCCTCTATGATTCACAAGATACCCCAAAAAGACACACGGTATAGACCGGGCTTGCAATTTATGGATAGTCGGAGAAGGAAAGAGAGGATAGCATAAACACCCAAAAACCATGGCTTTCTTTGGTATAGCACTTGAAGAGGAGAAATGTGACCTAATAATTTACTTAGTAAAATATTAAGAAGATATGTTGTCATTTGTAAGGCGTGATGCCAGAACGAAGGAGGGAGAGAAGCATGAGAAAGAAGAGCCCGAGTGATATTATTGATAGAACGGATTTTTCTTTCAGCTTTCCCATTTTGCGAAGACGTAGGTGGACAAGAAAGACGAAATGACATCCCATTAGACTCACAAAATTTCCCGAATTGACCATTATCATATTCCCTCCCATTATCACATTGGACATTTTTAATATGACGTTCAAATTGAGTATGAATATGGGTTTTTAAAGCTAAGAATTTCGGATAAACATCGGATTTCTTAGCCAAAGGAAAAGTCCATAAAAACTTCGAAAAATCATCCATAAAAAAAACATAATATCGATGACCCAATGAACTTAACACGGGAGAGGTCCACAAATCACTATGAATAATATCAAATGGCATCAAAGTTTCGGAAATAGAAAAATCAAACGGCAACTTAATGTGTTTACCAAGAACGCAAGAACGACAAATACTAGAAAGACTAGATTTGTTACATTCAATGCTTTTATTAACCCTAAGACAATCTAAGATAGAATTTCCCGGATGACCCAAGCGAGCATGCCAAAAAGGAGAAGACAACGCTGTAAAGGTTGATGGAGTGGTGGTTGGATATTTGATGGTGGTGACCGGATAAAGATCTCCCCGACTATCACACAACATTAGTGGCATCCCCGTCTGAAAATCCTTCACAGAAAACCCATATGGATCAAAATCAACAGACACAGAATTATCAGTAGTAAACTTCCGTACTGAGATTAAATTTTTAATGAGTTTAGGAGCATGTAAGACATTGCGTAAGGATAAAGGGGGGTTTGGGGGAGGCAAACTAGTATGACCACAACCACGAATTGGAATCGAATGACCATTTCCCACAATAATACCATTATTTTGATTGCCCAAATTAAAATAAAACGAGAGATTACCATCCGAGGATGTCATATGAGAAGTGGCCCTGGTGTCCATGTACCAATTTTGATCGTGCGGGTTCAAGGTCAAAGTGTGCATTGCGGACTCAATGTCGGTTGGAACGTACGACCCGAGAGGGGCCACTGCCGCCGTGTAGAGCTGCTGAGCTGGAGGAGGGCCCAAAATACCCTACTGCCGTGGCGGGACTGGCGGCGGACGAGCCCAAGAAGATGTCGGGTACGGGCAGGGGGGAGGAGCAGCCCAGCGGGGCTGAGGGACCCACTGCTTCGGGCAGAATTACCGCGGCCACCGGTGATTTTGCCGCAGCCTGAGCCGCGGCCCAAGCCCCCCTTACGGCCAGTTCTAGAATTTTGGCCGCGGGAATTTTTTGATTTCCCTTGGCGTGAGCTTGTGTTATCCGAGGGGAGTGGCGCGTCATCGATCGAGGCCACCATAGCCGAACCAAACCCGTGAGACACCATAGCCGCAAGTTTACGTTCTTCCAAAACAAGGGAAGACCGAGCCTCAGCGAATAGGGGGAGCGGATTTGCATGGCGAATTTGTGTCCCAACCCCTTTGTACGCTTCAGTGAGACCCGTGACCAGTTGATCGACAAGGCTCTTGAGACGTTGACAATAAGCAGAGGCATTGGGAAAATCCTCCATACGAGTCGTCGTGAATTCTTGTTCGAGAGTCACCACACGAAAAGTTTGATGATCTTGGAAGATATCACGCAAGCGATTCCAAGCGTCCATGGCAGTAGCGTCTGGTTCGATGATAGTGTTTAACAGATCATTTGAAATTGTCGAATAAATTCATTGAATCACGGTGGCGTCAATGGTGGTCCATAATTCATCAGTTTTGGGAGCCAAGCTTCTCCTTACCTTTAGGTGGAGGAATGATGTGACGAAGGACCTTGTGAGAATGAGCATGAATTTTGAAAAGCTCGGCCCATGTACCGTATTGTGAGTTTTCCATCTCAAGAGTAAAAGAGATGTGATTCTTGATATTAGAGACCGCGAGGGCCAGGTGGAACGTGGGCATAGCTGGGGTGGTAGGTACGACGGCCATGGAAAAAAAAAAAAGAAGGGGGCGACGGCTTAGGGAGGAAAAAAATAGGGATTTAGGGCGTAGCGGAAGGAGGAAGAAGAAAGAAACCCTAATCTGATACCATGTAAGAAATATTTTCCTTGAATCCTTTCATTACTTGAATTGGTTTATATACAAAATAGGAGAATAATATTCTAACCTAAAATAGGAGATTACACAATATACAAAATATGCTAACCTAAAATAGTAGACTACAAAATGTTCTAATTAATATTTACATAATCTATCAGAATTAAAATGTAACTGTTGAAAGGTAGTGAAGAGAAGTTAGGAAGTTGAATACTAATATATTAGATATGAACAAAGAAAATATTAGATATGAACAAAGAAAATCTATGTTTAAAATTTATACATATATCAACATTAAGAGATTAAGAGATTAAGAGATTAAAATCCGTAAAATAAAATGAATGAAAACTATGTTTAAACGATGTCCACCTGTATAGTTTATATTATTTTATAGAACTTGAGTATTTCTAGAAAATTAAAACCTTGTATTGTTAATATATTAGAGAGAAAAATAAAACTAAGTGACAATAATAAAATGCTTTAGAACATAAACTCTAATCCATTTGAATTTGAGACTAAGAAAGATTTTAAAAGTTAAATTATTCAATGTTAAAAAAATATTTCATAAATTCAATAAATCGCGCGGAGCGCGAACAAATTCACCAGCGTTGTAGTAACTGAGAAATGCGCTCGTCCAAGGATTGATTTGTTTATCTTATTTCATTTTAATGGAACATTATTAGTAATTGAAAGGTAAAGTTACTTTATAGTATCAAAAAAGAAGTGTTTAATCGAATGGCAAAATGGTAACTTAACTTTTAAGTGGTAATTTTGTAAACTAATTTTTATTACAACAAACCAAACAATCAATAAGAAATAATATCAGGATAACTAATCTCAACCTAAATAATTCATATAAAATTAATCCCAACATAACTAATCCCATCATAACTTGTCTTCAAACCAAACGACCCCTAAAGTATTTATTACATATTAATTACTTGTCATAAATATTATGATATATGTAGATTGCATTCCTTTTTACTTAACTAATGTTGGAAGAACCATTACTAAAATTTACAACTAAAGAAGGAAACAACTTAACACTATTTCTACACATGCTACAGATACTTGGGTATATAATAAGGTATAACAAAATTGTGTTTATTCCCATTTTGCTTGAATATCGTTCCTATATATGTCCACTTGCATTCACTTCAAAAATCAGAACAATAATTATTGGAGAAATTAAAATGACTTCTTTTTTTCCTTCATACGTCCTTCTTTTAGTACTTGTTGCAAACATTTACAATTTCCAAACCTCTTTGTGTACCGTCGCTGAGGACGAGACATTAATAAAAGGTATATGTAGACAAGTACAAGATCCCACATTTTGCTTAATCATTTTCAGACAAAATTTACATAATCATCCATATATCCCTACTGATGTAACGCAAGTTGCTATCAGCCAAGCATTACACTTTGCTAACAACAATCGTGTCTTCATAGAGGATTCTAAAGCAAAAGCAAAAGACAAAGAAACCCAAGACTTGTACGCTATTTGTGATATCGGCTATGGATTCTTGGTAACCGAGCTCCAAGATTCTATACAATCATTAGCTAAGAAAGATTATGTTTCTTTGGAAAATGCACTTTCCAAGTGTCCCAGATTTGTGAGCGATTGTCAGAATGCACTTGGTAGCAAGACAACGCCTGATATGTTAGGAAGGAGTAGGAGACAGTTTGATCTTGTATTAATGGCAAAAATTGCTGAAGGCCTTATTAAGCAATAGATAGTTTAAATGATTGTTATAAATTTACTTGTCTTTCTTGAAATTTGGTTTATTAAGAGAAAATTGCTCTTCCAATAAATCGTTCTTATTTCTCAAGTGACTTATTACATCATGTCTAAGTTTATCATTTTCGTTTCAACCTAAACAGGTTTGTATAAAGTACTTTTAAGACTGTTTCCAATCACTCATTTGTTGCATTTACTATCTTATAGGGAAGTAAGTTAAGCATGAGCCTCAAGACATATCATATTAATAAAAGAATGTACACCAAGATGTTAGTCTCAAGTTGTTATTTAAACTCATGCAAATAAGGAAAGACGCATGGAGAATTGATCACGACCCTTCATTCTTCTTTTCGAGGCCCTTGATCAATGTCGTACGCAAGATCTCATAAGTTGATTCGAATAGAGATTCAGAATAAGCTTCGACGTTGATCTTTTTTTGTTGTAAGGTGAATTGGGTCGCACCCAGTGACACAGTCACATTGAGTGAAGGATGATCAGTTGAACATCCTTCATCGGAAAATTACACCTTTCTATATATATTAAACCATTAGTATCCTTAACGAAATTCCTAGCTTCGCTACTAATTGCACCAGAAGGGTTTTGCCCACTTTTTTTCTTTTATTTTCTTCTCCGAAATGCAACCTCAAAACATTGTTGATTTGAGGCTGCCTTCTGAAAAATTGGATGCACAAAATGAGACAATTGTTTGTTAGCACTTCAAACGTTTTCTTTCTAAAATTCTAAATCTACCTAAACACAAACATTCCAGTTTTGTTATAAAACTATTTAATATTGTAATACCACCAAGCGAGTTACTATAATGCTGGGGCATTTTCTAGGATCCCTATGAATACTTCTACTTATTTTGCAATTATTCGTAGTTTGGATGATTGAATATTTCAACTCCCGAGAGGTGCTTAGAGTTTCTAGTCCTATACTTATAAACTCTAGTTCTTATAATAAATTAGGGTGTGTTTTTAGTGGTGATTTCTCCTGCGAGGTAGGTTAATGATTGAACTTAAGTAATTTACACCACCAATATAGCATTTTCTTTATACTATCAAGTTATCCAAATATATCTATAGGTAAACCTCTATAAAACATGCGGAATTTGTAATTTTAAATATAAGATAAGTCACCGGCTACAACGTAACACATGAAAGTGATCTAGTTGTTCATTAGCCTATTACTGCGCTAAAGGTAGTTTTGTAACTTTTTTTTTTTATTAGGGTATTTTGGTTCAAAGTGACTTTTTGGGGGCATTTTGGTTCCGGACTCAATCTTGCATTAGTGTGAATCAGCCCACGATCACTGTTGCTCTTTAGGTTCGAAACGTTTCTTTCACAAAAAATTCATAAAGCTATAAACTAACCCATAAATGGGTACATTAAAGTTTTCAGTTTTTTTTTTTAATAGTCTGTTCAAAATATCCTTATCAAAATATGATAAGTTTTGCTACTTTCCTATCATTGATTTGTCCTGCTTTTTTACACCAGGTGAGTAAGTACTTTTGGACTCTCTTTCCCTGTATTCTTCTTTTTGAAAAGTTCTTGTATTCTTTTTTATTTCTATTATATTATATTGTTATTTGTTAGACATGGCTATGTTTTTTAGCATATTGAAAATAGGTGAGTAATGGTTTTATATATGGATGCCAAATTTCCCTATTTTAATTTTTTGGTGATTTTATGATACTATTATTTTTTGTAGATTACTGTGATATCGATTTGTGTAACTCACTTCTTCTTCCTATTTTGATCTCTAATGGATATGAACTTTATCAAAAGCAAGTTTTAATTTTTCCAGGTACTAAAAATTTTTATACCAATTGTTTTTTTAAAAAAAATTGTACTTCTCATTTCTCTATTCCATATTGTTATAGATAGAGTAAATATGCTTTTTATTGCTTACATCTTTTCAATAAAAAGAAATTAATAAATGATAAATTTCACAATCGTCAAAAGAATTCTTTTTGAAATTGAAGCTTGAAAATTCCATTCTATTTTGAATTCTCTCTCCTTTTTCAATGATATCGTATGTTAATTTATAGGAAAATAGCAATTTTTTTTTTAATTTATGAAATTTTAGTGTAGTTTTGATGATTTTGAGGATGGAAAAGAGTAGCTTTACAATGGAGTTGTTGGATATAAAGAATATGATGTTCCATCGAAAGAAGAAGAAGAAAAGGTAAATAGTCTTTCCTAGAATGAATGAGCGAGGAAGCAAGAAAGAAAGAAGAAGAGAAAAGAAAAAAAAAAGGAAAAGAAAGGTAAAACGAATGAAAAAGCTAAAGTAAAAATTAATCAAAGAGATTTCGTTTGTGTTTCTTCCCTTTTATTATTTCTGTAGTAGACGTTGTTGTTGATGCATTTTCCTTTTAAAAGAAATTTAAAAAGGACAAAGAATTAAAATGTAACTGTTGAAAGGTAGTGAAGAGAAGTTAGGAAGTTGAATACTAATATATTAGATATGAACAAAGCAAATATTAGATATGAACAAAGAAAATCTATGATTAAAATTTATACATATATCGACATTAAGAGATTAAAATCCGTAAAATAAAATGAACAATGAAAACTATGTTTGAACGATGTCCACCTGTATAGTTTATATTATTTTATAGAATTTGAGTATTTCTAGAAAATTAAAACCTTGTATTGTTAATATATTAGAGAGAAAAATAAAACTAAGTGACAATAATAAAATGCTTTAGAACATAAACTCTAATCCATTTGAATTTGAGACTAAGAAAGATTTTAAAAGTTAAATTATTCAATATTAAAAAAATATTTCATAAATTCGATAAATCGCGCGCAAACCAATTCACCAGTGTTGTAGTAACTGAGAAATGCACCCGTCCAAGGATTGATTTGTTTATCTTATTTCATTTTAATGGAACATTATTAGTAATTGAAAGGTAAAGTTACTTTATAGTATCAAAAAAGTAGTGTCTAATCGAATGGCAAAATGGTAACTTAACTTTTAAATGGTAATTTGTAAACTAATTTTTAACTATGGGGTTTTTCACTTTTAGCATATTAGTATTAGAATATTATAGATATGAGAAGTGATGAATGCATGAAATTGTAACTTAAAGAATAGGAAAGAAGTATAAATGAAATTTAATGCAACAAAGGATTTAAAGGAGGAGAGGAAATTGAATAGGAGAATGAAAGAAGATAAAGAAATGGTGAAAGCATAAGAAAATGGATGAAACGTACGGTAAGACTTAAGAGGATGGAACGTATTGGGACTATTTGTTTCATTAATGTGTGATTTTTTATTAGGGTATTAAGTAGTTTTAATATTTCTATTTAAGATTTAATTAATTATATGTTTTATTACATTTTAATTTATAGCACAGACAAAATGATAATCTAACTTTGAAGTTAAGAGCTTCCCACTTTTAGTATAATAAATAATGTGTTCCAGGTTGTGTTGAATGGCAATGAGGACATTAGTTGGATTTTAAGATTTTTATCTTTCTAAGGTATTCTGCAGCAGACAACATTTGATTAACTAGTTGATAGAGGAAGAATCTTATTTTGTTGAGACATAGTTTCTTCCATATCTAACAATGATCAAATTCTGAGGGGTAGGCAGTAGTAGATCGTTATTCCTGATAGATGGTATAAGTTTCTTTAGTGTGGAATATCCCTTGTTGCTCTGAAGTCAGTAGAGAGAGTCTTCACTATGAGAATTCAAGGGGATGTAAGTGTTTTTTATTTGGTTGATTATATTAGCAGAGAGATCAAAATGGAGGTTTGAGAAATCTCACTTGCTGTCTTTGATGATCTCACTTAATTTATAGTTTGAAAGTTTGTTATCAAGAGGCTCCTGAATTTGTTCATTAATGATTTTGTTGCTGCTAAGCCACTTATCATGCCAGAAGTTGATGTGTTCCCCAGTGCCAATGTTCCAGGCTATCCCTTTTCTGAAAGTTTTCATAGCTTTTACAGTGCTTTTTTTCAGATATAGGAAACAGCTAGATTAGCAGTTTATCCTGAATTATTTCTTCTAGTTTTGGTATTTGGACATAAGTATTTTGGCTCAGAGGCTTTCTCTGTTATTGTGGGCTCTCTAAATAAGACTAGTTAGGAGGAAGTGGTATTTACCAGTAGCACTGGTACAACCCAGACCCCCCTTATTTTTTGAAAGGGTGATCTGGTCCCTGTTGATCGGGCGGGTCTTTCTTTTTTCAGCAGTAGTTCCTCATATGGAATTTCTTTGGATTCTGTCTATTTGGTTTCTAGTTGGTGCTGGGATGAGATTTAGCTGCATAGAGTGAACTGGAACGGCATTAAGGACAGTTTGGGCTAAAGTGTGTTTTCCAGCTAAAGAAAAGATTCTAGCTTTCCATCATTTTAATCTATTGTTCATTCTATCTATGATGTATTAATAAATAGAAGTTTTGGAGTGCTTGTTGATTATGGGGAATTCAAGATATTTCCCAAAATTGGTTAGAGGCCCAACGTTTAAGTAAGCTGGTGATACTATTAATGGTATCAGAAGGGACATTTTTAGAGAAGATGATTTTGGATGATTTTGGACTTATTGAAGTTAATTTATTTACCAGGATGTACTGCCAAGCTGTTGAAGGTGTTAATGATAGATGTAGAACTTTTAATGCTTTCCTAGGCAAATAGGACAAGGTCATCAGCAAATATTGCGTGGGAGAAAAAGGGTTCTTGTTGGTTGATTTGGATAGATTGCCAGTTGTAGATATCAACCTCAGGCTCTATAGTTTTAGAGAGAACTTGCATGCAAATGATAAAGATGTATGAGGAGAGAGAGTCTCACTGTCTTATGCATCTAGTTGGTTCAAAGTATTCAGTAAGGGTGCCACTAATAATAATAATAGTAGTAGTGCTGGTAGTAGTGATGCAGCTCCTGATTAAGAATGAGGCTTGGGGGAAAGTTCAGATTTTTAAGGAGCTATGGATGAACGACCACTCAAGTATGTCAAAAGTTTTTTCCAAATCAATTTTTAAGAGTAATTTTGCCCTAGCCTTTGGCAGGGTGACGTCTTTGGAAGAGTACTATAATAACATTATCTGCTGATCTTTTAGGAATGAAGGTGCATTGGGTTGGGTTAATGATTTTGTCAAGGTAGGGTCTAATCCTATTATGGATCTTATTAATAGTTTTGTACCCCGGTGTTGCATAGATTGATAGGTTTGAAGTGGGTTATGCTAGTGGGGTTTTTGATCTTGGGATTAGGGTGACTATGATCTTGTTTAGTTCAGGATGTTAGTTGTTAAAAGCATTAAAGCATAGCTTGCTTGTGCTACTTTTTGTGTCAGACCAGCAATCCTAATAGTGGGAGGTTTCTTTTCTTGTAGAAGATTGTTTTAAAAATATTCCAATTCCAATTGGTGATGTGTTCTGTGAAGGTTCTAAGGGCAGCATGGTAATTGCAATTGTTTGCCCAGTGTTGGTTAACAATGTTTTTAAAATTCGGATGACTTAACACATGATCTTAAATCTGAATCTATAGAAGGTTTTCCAATAGGTTTGTCAGTATTTAAAAGTATTGGGCAATGGTCAGAGTGAGTAGCAGGTAGGTGGGTAAGAGTCATGTCAGTGTAATGCTGCAACCAGTCAGAGGCCTTGAGTGTCACATTCTGCAATACATGCTCGAGGATGTTTGGAACTCGCCGTTCTTGGTTGTTGTTGAAGGGATTCTCCTTTGGTTGGTTCAGAGGGGATAATGGTTCCTCCAATAGTATCTCTAGCACTACTTGCTCTTCCTCCTTGATGTTAGTTGTTATGCATTTACAAATTTTGTTTCACTATACATAAGGTAATAGTGTAATTAAAGTTTGGTGATAAGACAATCTGACACGTCATGCATTGATCATTGCCTAAAATATTAAGGGGTCGCTTGGTATGATGAATAAGGAAAAAATAGTCCCGAGATAAAAAGTTAGTACCACCATATCCTTGTTTGGTTACTAAAAAGTAGTACTGGGATAAGTTATCCCTTGCAAAGTGTGGAATAACAATCCCGGGACTAGTTATCCTAAGATAAAATAATAAAAAGGACAAAAATAGCCCTGAGGTCTCTCAAAACCTTTTTTTTACTAATTAAGGTGGAGGGTAATTTTGTAAACAAACTACTTTTTCTTAAAAATTATGCAGTGCATGTTACTTTTAATATAACAAACCAAACAATCAATAAGAAATAATATCAGGATAACTAATCTCAACATAAATAATCCCAACATAACTAATCCTATCATAACTTGTCTTCAAACCAAACGACCCCTAAAGTATTTATTACATGCTAATTACTTGTCATAAATATTATGATATATGTAGATTGCATTCCTTTTTACTTGACTAATCTTGGAAGAACCATTACTAAAATTTACAACTAAAGAAGGAAACAACTTAACATTATTTCTACACGTGCTACAGATACTTGGGTAGATAATAAGGTATAACAAAATTGTGTTTATTCCTATTTTGCTTGAATGTCATTCCTATATATGTCCACTTGCATTCACTTCAAGAATCAGAACAACAATTATTGGAGAAATTAAAATGACTTCTTTTTTTCCTTCATACGTCCTTCTTTTAGTACTTGTTGCAAGCATTTACAATTTCCAAACCTCTTTGTGTACTATCGCTGAGGACGAGGCATTAATAAAAGGTATATGTAGACAAGTACAAGATCCCACATTTTGCTTAACCGTTTTCAGACAAAATTTACATAATCATCCATATATCCCTACTGATGTTACGCAAGTTGCTATCAGCCAAGCATTACACTTTGCTAACAACAATCGTGTCTTCATAGAGGATTCTAAAGCAAAAGCAAAAGACAAAGAAACCCAAGACTTGTACGCTATTTGTGATATCGGCTATGGATTCTTGGTAACCGAGCTCCAAGATTCTATACAATCATTAGCTAAGAAAGATTATGTTTCTTTGGAAAATGCACTTTCCAAGTGTCCCAGATTTGTGAGCGATTGTCAGAATGCACTTGGTAGCAAGACAACGCCTGATATGTTAGGAAGGAGTAGGAGACAGTTTGATCTTGTATTAATGGCAAAAATTGCTGAAGGCCTTATTAAGCAATAGATAGTTTAAATGACTGTTATAAATTAACTTGTCTTTCTTGAAATTTGGTATATTAAGAGAAAATTGCTCTTCCAAATAAATCGTTCTTATATCTCAAGTGACTTATCACATCATGTCTAAGTTTATCATTTTCGTTTCAACCTAAACAGATTTGTATAAAGTACTTTTAAGACCGCTTTCAATTACTCATTTGTTGCATTTATAGCCTGTTTGACCAAGCTTATTTTTCCCCCAAAAGTACTTATTTTTTCAATAAGTGCTTATTTGAAAAAAAATGAGGTGTTTGGCCAAGCTTTTGGGAGAAAATAAGTGCTTTTGGGGAGTAGCAGAAACAGTTTTTCAGAAGCTAAAAAAAACAGCTTTTGCCCGAAAGCACTTTTTTGAAAAGTACTTTTGAAAAAATACAAATAGAAGCACTTTTTAAAAGCTTGGCCAAACACTAATGAATGCTCAAAAGTACTTTTTTAATTAATTGGCCAAACACAAACTAATTTTCGCTAAAAGTGTTTTTTTGAAAAGTACTTTTTAAAATAAGCAAATTTTAAAAGCTTGGCCAAACAGGCTATTACTATCTTATAGGCAAGGTATAAGTTAAGTATGAGCCTCAAGACATATCATATTAATAAAAGAATGTACACCAAGATGTTAGTCTCAAGTTGTTATTTAAACGCATGTAAATAAGGAAAGACGCAAGGATTGATCATGACCCTTCATTCTTCTTTTCGAGACTCTTGATCAATGTCCTACGCAAGATCTCATAAGCTGATTCGAATAGAGATTCAGAATAAGCTTCGACGTTGATAGTTTTTTTGTAGTAAGGTGAATTGGGTCGCACCCAGTGACACAGTCACATCGAGTGAAGGATGATCAGTTGAACATCTTTCATCGGAAAATTACACCTTTCTATGTATATAGATATATATTAAACCATTAGTATCCTTAACGGAATTCATAGCTTCGCTACTGATTGCACTAGAAGGGTTTTGCCCACTTTTTTTCTTTTATTTTCTTCTCCGAAATGCAACCTCAAAACAATGTTGATTTGAGGCTGCCTTCTGAAAAATTGGATGCACAAAATGAGGCGATTGTTTGTTAGCACTTCAAACGTTTTCTTTCTAAAATTCTAAATCTACCTAAACACAAACGTTCCAGTTTTGTTATAAAACTATTTAATATTGTAATACCACCAAGCAAGTCCCAAATGAGTTACTATAATGCTGGGGCATTTTCTAGGATCCCTATGAATACTTCTACTTATTTTGCAATTATTCGTAGTTTGGATGATTGAATATTTCAACTCCTGAGAGGTGCTTAGAGTTTCTAGTCCTACTTATAAACTCTAGTTCATATACTAAATTAGGGTGTGTTTTTAGTGGTGATTTCTCCTGCGTGGTAGTTTAATGATTGAATTTAAGTAATTTACACCACCAACATAGCATTTTCGTTATACTATCAAGTTATCCAAATATATCTACAGGTAAACCTCCTTAACATGTGAAATTTTAATCTTATAAAACATGTGGAATTTGTAATTTCAAATATAAGATAAGTTACCGGCTACAACACATGAATGTGATCTAGTTGTTCATTACATTATTTTCAAAGTGGGGTTTAACGTTGGTCATATACCTAGACAACCCCTTAAAGCTGGCACGATTTGTCAGTTAGACACCTAAAGTGACGAGTTATTCCCAAAAACTTAAATCGTGGACAAGTTGTTCCTTTGAAACCAAAATTGATGCCAAAAAAAAAAAAAAAAAAAAAAAAAAACTTCTTTATCCTGATTTGCACATTTGAAAAAAAAATTCAATTAGTACAACAAAATATGAGAAATTTCAAGCATGCTCATATATTCCTCTCAATACTCTATTCTCAAAAACAACATTTACACTTAATTTTGATCAAGATTCAAGTCAAGATTCTTTTAATGTTGATAAAGCATCCTTTGTTGCTGCAGATATCACAGCATCTGAAGCATTTGGCAAATAATAGTACTTCCCTGGGGAAACAACAATTCAGAAATTTATCAGATATAGTAGCACTTGGAAGAAGTATATGAAACAAAACGAGTAACAACAAACCTTGAGCTACTCTTGCGATTTCTTTGGCAAAACCTGTAGAAACAAACTTATTTTCTGTATCTATAATGAGGAGAGACATTCCTGCTTTGTATATTTTACCAGCCACCTCGAGAATTTCATCCTACAAAAGCATTGCGATAGATCTTAAAAAATAATGATGCTCAAGAAAGCGTTCCTCTTAAAGAAAGGCGGATGGAACATAAGTTCAATGGATTTAACTGAACCCAACATTACAAAGCATCAATACCACAACTGCGTCTCAAAACCAAACAAGTTGGATGGGGTCGGTTATATGAATTCCCACTGGCCATTTGATATTAGGAAGCATTTCATATATATGTGAAAAATCACTAAAATTTAACAAATATTAAATTCTAAACCAGTAATTCTAAAAGCACAATGAGTTCAGTGATGCGAATCATAAAGGTTGAACTGATCAAGCTTAAAATCTGGATCCGCCTCTGTTCCGCTATATGCAGTGATTATGCTAAGGTGAGTTTTCTGAAGATGCTCCTTTGTACACAGGTAAAGATGATACTTTATGTCCATTTAATATAAATTTGGAGGAAATGGTTCTCAGTTCATTAACATGAAAATTCAGGTATGTAAAAAGACACTATAGCCAAGGCAATATGTTTCTGCCAACACGTCACCTTGACGTAAACATGAGGCAAGTCCTGTAGCCTTTAGAACCATGAAAAGCCATTTATCTTGTGTGGCAACTCTGAGGTATAGGGGTAACTTGAAGTAGGCGTTTCTAATTTCAAGTCAAAATGAGCAATTTTATTTCAAGTAGGGTACCAAAGAATTTAAAGAAAGTCAATTTGGTTATTTACCTTCAGCTCTTGAGCAGAAGGCCTGGGTACATCAGAAGTATCAGCTTCAGGATCATTGGATCTTTTAAGGGATATATTAGCTCTACCATCCGTAATTGCAACAATCATGATACGTCCAACATCACCACTCTTTTCTGCATTCATCCCAACTCTAACGGCCTGAAAAAGGTTGGCTCAAACAATCACATAACAGAAACAAAATTGAAGAAAAAGTCCGATATCATCCGCAGCACTAGAAATTGATCCAATTCACATACTGTTGTAAGCCCATGAGCAAGGGGAGAACCCCCACCACAGGGAAGTTTTTCAAGACGATTTCTTGCCATCGATATTGACCTAGAAGGAGGCAACAAAACTTCAGCAGCATCTCCTCGGAAGGGAATGATACAGACCTGTTTCAAAGTTTATCATTGAAAGTTAAGAAATTTCATATGGTCTCCCCAGATAATCCATGCCGAGGAGACAAGCTCATAGTTAGATACGATCAGCTGGAAATTAACCAATAGGAAAAGAAAGAGATTGAGAAAAGGATGAAATCAATGAACTGTAGTCATAAAGAATCTGAAAAGGAGAATATCTGATAAGTAGTTGACTTAAGGAACTTTTACTTAGTTTAGAAAACTAAAGCAACCGCTTCAGGTATATGCAGCAAGTGCATATCTGAAAAAATCACTGAATGGAAAGAGCATGAGATTTACTTTACTACTATAGTCTTTTACAAGCTGGCTGTTTCAGATCACTCACTAACTGTTTTCCATCTTCATAACACTCTTACTTTTTTGATTTGCAAGTGAAATATAACACCAAGGACTTATTACTGACTAAACTATTCAGGGCTCAGACCGTTATGAAGTAGAAAGAAATGCTTAACCCTCTTCTATGGGAATTTTATCTAGCTTCTGAGGTGATTAGTTTATAAAACATGAATTCTATGTTAAGCAATTCCAACTGATTCAGGTTAGACCCAGAAAGAGTACTCCTGTTCAAATATAATAAACACCTGCATGATAATTCTAACCTGTTCAAACATAACAAACTCCTACAGGATAATTCTAAGGATAACAGCTGAAGTTGACTGTGGAAAATGAGCATGATTCATCTTGCGGTTCATCTATTTGTTTCTCAAGGGATCTAATTTTTCCGTCCATGATCCAATTAAGAGCCCCCACTCTCACCTCAATATATGTTAGTTTTCTATATTAGGACCCAAGGCAGCGAAAGGACAGAAAAAGACTTGATTTTAGAAATGGATATAGTAGTAAAATTTGGGGCAAATATCACATTCAGTGACAACAGCAAACAAATGCTTCTATGACTGAAAGTTGACCTGATCTCTGCTTGTATAACTCTCTGCAAGTAGTTTAAGTGCTGCTCCTTTGGCATTCTGCATTCTATTCAATGCCATACTCCCACTAGCGTCGACTACGAATATCACCTGAAAGGCACAAATTCATAGAGAGCGGGATTAAGTCAATACTTGTCTACTTGTGTTATGTCCTTCAGTAGAAATCTCAAATATCATAACCGTGGTTCTCGATATACCATTTGCTAATTAACCAAATTGCTATCAAATATTCAAATTTATATAACAGCTAAGGTAACAAAGGCTAGCTTTAAGCTAAGTTACTCGGACTCGCCTACAATGTCATCGGGTGCATGTCGGATCCTTCAAAAGTAGTGTATTTTTGGAGGATCCGACACGGGTGCGGCAACACTTTCGAAGAGTCCGAGAAACTTAGGCTTTGAGTAGTATAGTTAGAATTGAAGCTTCTACCCATACTCTGATCAATTTGAAGATCTGCAAGTTTGAATGAACAATATCAAATTCATAACCATGATTCTCAACGTATATCATTTGCTCATTTACCACAAGTTATAAACTTATAAGTCAAATAATAAACTTAAAATATCAATTACGATAGCACAGGCCAGATTTAAGAAGCTAGTTTGAATAGAAGCTTCTATCCATAATGTGATTGAAGTTTCCAAGATCTGCAAGTTTCAATGAACAATATCAAGTGCGAATTTACTATATGTTCCATTATGCCAATCTCTTGCTTCTTTTTCATGGCATCAGCCTATCAGATGAAAGACCTAGTTTTGTGCATTAAGAAATAATAAGAATTATAAAGAATGTTTATTTTATTCGTTGCTTATCAAAAAATAATTATAAAGAATGTTGACATATAAGTACCTTAACAAGAACATAGCTGCAAAAGACCAGATGTAAACTTCAAGGAGGTAAATTTTTTTAAAAAAAATTAACTTTACCAGAGCTCCTGCTTTGCGTGCCATTCTTTTGGCTCTCATGTCAGTTTTCTCTACATAAACCTTCCGAGTTTTTTGGAGGTCCTTTGCTCTTCGTAACTTCTGATATGGCGCAGCTGCTCTTAGAGTTGCATCAACTGCCAATCTCTTCACTGGACCCTGTCTAGGTCAAACATCCTTGTTAGAAAAGACAATCAAACACTAGTTTGATATATGATAAATTGTTTGGTGTTTACTGTAACCATTAATTTGATCAATTCTGCAAGGGAAATCAATAAGCCAAAGAAACTAATAGGCATAATAAAGGAAAAGAACCAGTAACCTTTGGAAGCATCGGCTTTATATATCGACCTCTATCTTCAGAGAAGATCACATTCTTTGCTCGTCCAGCCTTTCCTTTGCGCCTTTGTGCTTGTTGTGCAAAGAAGAGAAGCTTTTCATCCACCAAACCACCTTCCGCATCAAAAATAAACTCGTCAGGTACTTGCGGTTGCTGCTCGTTTTCCTCATCTTTCTCATCCTGTTAACAAATTAAAAGGTCTGGTCAAAGAGATCAATCATTTCCCTTCCCTTCCCTCCCAGCTTCTTGTTGGTTGGGGCAGAAAGGAGCAAATGAACCCCCCAACCCCAACCCTCCAAAAGAGAAAATAGAGAGAGAGCCGAGAGAAAAAAATTCCTTGTCAACAAACCTCTTGATTTTCTTCTTCTTCTTCTTCTTCTTCTTTGTCTTCTTCTTCATTCTGCTCTTCTGAAGAATCTTGATTTTGGGGAGGCGGAGGGGGAGGAGGTGGCTGCTGGTTTTGCTGGTCTGGTGGGTTTTCCATTATAATCGAACGTGGGAGGATGACTAGCTCTACCTGCATCACTGGATTTATTAGCATATATATGCCGAATCGCTTGCCAAGGAAAAAGACTTCTGGATTGATGAGCAAAGCGCAAAAACAGACTAACAAATGCAACCTTACTGAGATGCATGATGTGGAAGCAAAGCTGCCTAAGGGTAAGGATTATTAGTATACATATTGAAATGAGATGGGATGCTTATTACCAATATCAGACATCATCCAAGAAACATGTTAGAAATTTGATTCCACTATGTTGTGCCTTCAGCTACCTTAATTCCACAACCAATTAATATAAGGGAGAGGGTCTCATCCAATCTGGTATTTAACACCGGTGGTCCCAGATGACACAAGGTTATGAAATAAATACAACAATCCAACTCCTTTCCAAATACTGAAAGCACACTGTATCAAATCATGCACTGTTGATGAAGACAATGTAGCACAGAGCTTTATACTTAGAACCCTTTTAAAAATAAAAAAAGGTCATAGCGAGTTCAAGGAAAATCATCTTTCTAACCTCCTCAAAATTTTATATGCAGAAATTTAAATGCAGCAAGGAACTTCTTTTTCCAAAAGAATCTTGTATCTCTACCAGAATCAATGCTATGAGCCCCATCGACTAAATAGTTCAGCAACAATAAGGGCTCAACCCTTGATAATAAGGATATGGATGATTTATGCAACAGATAATAATATCATCAACTGAAGCCCTCAAAATCAAAATAACAAAACCAAGATATCCAGAAGGAATGGAGAAATCAACAAGGTCAACTGCTACTCTTTTCTTAATTTCAAAAAAAGAAAATTAATTAATAATAATGCCTCAAGTTGATGATAAACATTATGTTATGCTCTCCAAATAGCATCGATTTAAGAACAAGAAACACCAAGAGACGGGCAGAGAATGGAACAAGCATGTCTGTGTGAATTTTCTGCCAAGGATTGGTGTGCGAAGCCAGATATACAATATCACAATTCAGACAACAAAGAATTGACCGAAGCAATACTGTACCATAATACAACATTCAATGAATAAAATAAAGAACGGTTATTTAATTATGTAACAGTTTGAGAATACGACTAAGGAAACACCAAACCAGCAAATACGTACAGCTTTTTTCAGGTCATCAACAGATACTCTTTCACGTCCATCGATGGCAGCTAAGCATTTGGCTACACGAGCAGCATATAGTTCAGCTCGGTGCCCCTGTTATTTGAATAAAATGATAATAGAATAAGTATGCCTTTACGTTAGATCAACATAAAGAATTCCATCAGCAGCAATATTAAATGAAATAGCCCTACCATCTTCTTTTCTAACTTCAAGTCAATAAAGTTTTTTGTCAAATATAAGGTGGCATCTTTAGTCAGTTTGAGATAGTGTGAATCAAGATCAGGTTGCACTTGATAGACTTCTACATGGAAAACTCAAATTCGTTGCATACTAGGGTTTTTCTTTAATATTACATTTTATGCTCTATTCTGCAAGGACTTTGAAGAACCCTCTCAACTTAGGATGTCAATAATAGGAGTCTTTCTGTGTAGGACGGATTACTTTGATCTAATGAAAGCTATTCCCAAGACTTAAGCTTCAGCGTAGAGCACTTCAACAGCAATTGAGGAGGATTTCAATATTAAATACCTGACAGCCACCACGGATGGCTTCCATGACCAGGTATTTCAGTTGATCTCTACTGATTGTGACATCCTTTAGATACTCCCTTGCCAAAATTATCTGCAGAAGAGCTATCAGATCATTGGTTGACTAATAGAAACAGGGCAAGTTAAAGTAACAAAATCATGTGAGCAGTAATATTAATTCATGAATTAAGAAAAATGACAGGTAATAGAAGTTTTCTAAACGCTTATAGGAATTTATGCATACATAAACTGCTCTACCCCAAAAGGCTGGACAGTGTAATGAAACAACTCCCTCAATAAAGCATAAATAATTAAATACCAGTATTCACTCAACAGACATCTATCTTTTACTTGGTTTCTACGAAGTGAGCATATCATGATAATATTCTGAAGCCACTTAATGATCAATGATCTAGAGTATATGTTTTCTATTCAGCACACAATACCTGTGTTTTTCCACTGTCTGTTTCTTCATCCACCATTTTAAAAACTTCGTTGCTACACTCCTGAAAACGCGTTGCTATGTCAACAGCTGCAACACGATCTTCAAAGCTCATTGGGAGATCTGCACTGCAGTACAATTCTATGATTATTAATTGAAGAAGACAACTGTACCTCTAACGGCAGGTTAAAATAGGACATGAAGCATAAGGATCATATGCACCTTAGCAAATGCCGGAACCCAGAAATAAGAGTTCACTGAGATTGAAACAAAATGGTAAAAGCTAAAAAGATCAGGTTCAGGTATATTTATACCTAGCCAGTAGCCATTGGATTATTCACCAAACATAGAAGTATCCTGAAAAGGTTTTTGCATAGTTATTTGAAAGGCTATTTTGTACCTTAAATTAATGGCTATACGGTCCAGCAGATGTTCACGAACTGCACCTTCTTCGGGGTTATATGTAGCAATTAGTAGTGGTTTGCATGGATGGCAAAAGCTGATTCCTTCTCTTTCTACAGTATTGACTCCCTCAGTCAATACATTAAGAAGTAGGTTACTTATACCTTCATCTAGTAGGTTGATCTCATCAACATATAGAACTCCTCGATGAGCTTCTGCAAGGAGGCCTGGTTGAAAGACAGTGGTTCCAGATTTCACGGACTCCTCAACATCAACAGATCCAATCAATCTATCTTCTGTGACACCAAGCGGAATCTACAATACACGTGTATGTTGGAAAATGTAAATGAGAAAAGAACCATCTCTACCTTGGAAAAGTATCTAGTGCACAATTACCTGAACAAATGGAGATTTAACTATTTGGGTCTTGAAATTTCCGTCAGAGTCATATTCTACCCTTTTAGCAAGCCCGTCTTCCCACCTGAAGGCTATCAACTATGTTTACTGTTCGCCAAGTAAATAAAACCAAAGACAATTCTAAGCCTAAAAAGCTAGAAATAATCTGGACATCTGAAGTTTTCCCATAGGAATTGTGATTTGTAGAGAAACGTTAAATGAGCTAGGGTGCAAGAACTAGCTACTATTAAACAGTAGGTTTCAACTTATATGATATCAAACAAAAAGAAATTTGATTCCAATGTTAAGGTTGAGTACAGATGCAAGCCAGAACGGCAGATGCAATCCTGCTCCAAAACACATAAACTCACCACCTCTTCATGTAAGAACATTCCTTCAGCAACAACTTTTGAGAAAGCAAAGCAGCTTGGTATATAAGCTAATAGAATATGCGATAAAACTTCAGAGCAAACTAGTTGAACATAAATTTGAAATAAACTAACTTTCAAGAGCCATGTCTTGAAGTTCTCTTAGTATCTCTTTTACTTCCAATGTCATTTCAAGAGTTCTATGTCATGCCATTTCAAAAGCTATCTTCAATACATAATTAATTAAAATTCAGTAAGCTTACTCTTCGGGACAGTTAGGATCAGCATTGGCCATTGATCCAACAACTACTTCAATTGGTGGCAGAATAGCATGCAACCCACGTGCCATCACAGTTTTCGCTGTTCCACGCTTCCCAGATATTGCAATTCCTCCGATCTCACGGTCAATGGCCCCAAGTAAAAGAGCCGTTTTAATAGCATCCTGCACAAAGTTGGTCCCAAAATAGACATGTTGATGAAAAACTAACTATTATGCATTTAAACATCAAAAAGAGCATTGAATACAAAGTCAACAAATATTGCATAGTGCAAAGCATTAAAAGTGTACGCCTTCCATAGACTATAACATGTGGGGAGAGCATAAAAGTTGACTGAACAAAAGCGAATTTTGGTTGAGAGCCGTGATCAAAATCAGTTCTTAGCATCAGAGCTGTTCCATTCAACTGCTTCCTCCCCACTTCTGCATAAGAAAACATCATTCTCCCCCTACATTTTGCCATTTCGAACGAAACTGACAAACTCTGCCATATCTCACCCTTGCCAGTACCAAGAAACTCATTAATCAGTCGATCAACTATGCCTCAATCCCAAACTAGTTGAGCCGGCTACATGAATCCTCTATATTGATTCCTCTCTAGACACATTTCCTTCCCAATACTATATAGATGTTCCTTTAACAAATTCAGAGTTTCTCTAGATTCACATTATTCCGCATATTGATACACAAATCTCTTACCGCACTAATGAAAACAAAAGTTACTCCAGTGACACTTGAATGTTCAACAACAACAACATACCCAATGTAATCCCACAAGTGGGGTCTGGGGAGGGTAAGATGTGCGCAGACCTTATCTCTACCTTTGTGGGGTAGAGAGGTTGTTTCCGATAGACCCTCGTCTCAAAGGAAGCAATCCAAACGGTAATGAAAGGAAAATAATAACAACAAAAGGCAGACACACAAAGCAAATAAAGCAACAGTAGTAGTAAGAAATGGAGAATACGTACGATACTACGTGAATACTAAAGATATAGTACTAAGCTACTAAGATTAAGACACTACTCGGCTACCTGCTACTCCAGTATAAAAAATACTACCAAGATTACGACACTACTCGGCTACCTACTACTCTTCTACCCTAGTCCTCGACCTCCATACCTTCCTACCTACAACTTGAATGTTCAATTCCCAAAAAGTCACCATGCGTCATTTCATAAATTTAGACAGACTCAAATAATTAACCAACTCGGTCACAAAATTCACTAAGGCAAAAATCACTTTGACTGAAGTTACAAGAGCTTTAAGCGTTAAATCAATAACTTTAGGAAGGTTACAACTTACAAACAAGGATTGATCCTTTAGAGATATCCATTGTGGCAAATTGGTATTTATGTGGCTTCAAAACAAGCCCCACACTGGTAAATTTCTCTACAACATTAAGATTTATGGTTCTTGAAGTAGCATTTGCACTAGCAAGTTTGATGGGAGATGTAGATAAACAATTACTAGAAGTCACTACAAAGCATTAGAAGCTTATGGAATAACGCATTCGATTAGTATTTACACGGATAACACCAAAGGCGAATCCAAAATTTATACTTAATAGGTTCAGCCTTAAGATTCTTAGCTGAACCCGTTGTACTTCTAAGATTATCGGTACAGAATTCAATATCTGTTGAAATTTTAGTAGTTTTTCACCTATTCTATTAAAACCTGTAGCCAATAACTACATCTTGCACTAAGCTTATTCTATTAATACGTCGAGGGCACCTAGATGTTAATCTTTGACGTTCATTAAGCAACATTTGCACCAGTTAGTTGTGATGGAAAGATTTAGATAGACAATTAGTACTACAAGTCACTAAAAAGCATTAGAAGCATATGGAATAACACATTTGCTTAGTATTTACACGGATAACAACAAAAGTGAATCCAAGATTTAAACTTGATAGTTCAACCTTACAGTTAACTAATTGTACTTTTAATATTATGGCTCAAAACTAAATATTTGGTGAAACTTTAGTAGTTTGCAAGTATTCGGTTGAACCCGTAGCTAATACACTACAAGTCTACAACAACAAATAGTACTACTGCTACACGTCAGTCCCAAACAAGGTGGATCAGCTATATGAATCCCTACTGCTTCATTTACGCTCATTTCATATCATCTTGCACTAAATTTATTCTATTAACATGCCTAAGTCACAGCAAACTATTACTCCCTTTGTCCCAAAATAAGTGTCGTTTTAGCAAAAAATAACAGCCGCTTTAGGAATTCAACAAAAAAAAAATTAGTAATTGTTTCCAACTACACCCTTATATTAAAGAATTACTTCTTCTCAATAGTCCTCAATTCTCGACAAATATCTACTCCCTCTGTCCCACTTTATGTGACACACTTTCCTTTTTAGTCTGTCCAAAAAAAATGATACTATTCTATATTTAGAAATAATTTAACTTAAAACTTTCCCATTTACCCTTAATAAAATGATTTACAGCTACACAAATATCTATGGCTTGTTTTAGACCACGAGTTTCAAAAGTCCTACTTTTTTCCTTAATTGAGACGGAGGGAGTAATAAATAGGGGTAATTTAGTAAACTATATATTGTATTTATTGATTTCTTAATGGGCGTGAAATGAGCTAAAGCAACACTTTTTTTTATGAGTCCGTACAGCATAAACCCCGCTCCTAGCCCGCAAACCACACAGGAGAGATAACCAGCACTAGGCAAGCCCGACCCAGAAGGCAAATCACCTACTGTTTGTAGATAGGGGAGCTAAAGCGACACTTATTTTGGGATGGGGGGGAGTAATACAATTAAGTATCAAACAGTTAAAGATTAGAGGAAATGTAAGTATACCTGTCCAACAACAGCAGCCAAAGGAAAATACTGTCTACCAAAAGAAGCATTCTTTTGTTTCTTTTCTTGAACTTCTACTGCAACAGCTCCATTAGGTGAATCAATAGTTGCAGTTGCATTTATTCTAAGGCCAAATCTTAGTTTATTTCTCCTTGTAAAACAAGTTGAAGATAGAATTGGACATGGTTTTAAATATGTAAAGAATGTTGAAGATTGTGAACTAGATAAAGATGTGTATGTTAGAGTTGAAGTTGAAGAAGAAAATCCCATTTTTTATAGCTTTGAAGAATTTTCTTTAACTGAATTTTGAAGAAGAAGAAGAGTTGAGTGATAGTGTTTGTTCTCTACTTTTGAGTTTCTGTTATCTATTTTTCTATCTTGTTGGATTTTCTTTTCTTTTTCTATTATTTTATTTTTCAGTCTAATTTTTCTAGTTGTTGACACGTAAGCAGATTGGATGGGGTCGGGTCGGGTCGAGCTGTTGCGGGTTAATATGTCCAATAATAAAAAGGATATGGGGGCGGGACGAATTGATTAAATGACACTCTACAAAATATAACAGATTGTCTATGTGTTGTGTCAGAAATGCCCATACATACGGAGGGTCATATGAGGGTCATATACATCTACTCCCTCCGTTTCAATTTATGTGAATCTTTTCGGAGTATGAGGGTCAAATTTTATTACTTTGATCTTAAATTTTGATATAGATTTTTCAAGTTTGTAATAATAAAATTTATATATTTAGAAACTACATTAAAAGTACTATACGTCATGATAATTTATAATTAAAATAATTTAGAAAAAACATAAGGAAAGCGTGGTCAAAGAGCCACCTCGTAGACTCTCCAAATAATAAAGGGTTCACATAAATTGAAACAGAGGGAGTATTATTTTTGTAAAGACCACTTTTAACTAATTTCCTCTAGGGCCAGCTAAAAGATGATGAAAAGAAAATGAAAATGGGTGGGTTCGGGTTAAACGGGTGGGTTTCTAAAAAAATCAACAACAACAATAACAACATACCCAGTGTAGTCTCACATAGTGGGGTCTGGGGAGCGTAAGATGTATGCTGGCCTTACCTCTACCTTTATAGGGTAGAGAGGCTGTTTCCGATAGATCTCAGCTAAATAGAACATAGTCAAATGCAGAAATGTAAGAGAAATAAGACAGCAAAATATGAAGATAACAAACAAAGGTAACACAGTCATACACACATAAGGATAATGATCTACGCGGTACCAAAATAAAAATATAACTACTAATAAAGAGAACAAGAAGAGATGGAAAGGCTCAGTGCAACGAAAATCAACTACCTACTAACCTTCTATCCTAATTCTCGACCTCCAAATCTTCCTATCTAAGGTCATGTCCTCCGTCAACTGAAGTTGTGCCATGTCCTGTCTAATCACCTCCCTCCAGTTCTTCTTCGTTCTACCTCTATCTCTCCTAACTCCTGCGACCGCCAATCTCTCGCACCTCCTAACTGGTGCATCATCGCTCCTCCTCTTCACATGCCCGAACCATCTCAGTCTCACTTCCATCATCTTGTTCGCCACAGACACCACCCCAACCTTGTCCTGTATATCTTCATTCCTAATCATATCCCTCCTAGTATGACCACACATCCATCTGAGCATTCGCATCTCCGCTACCTTCATCTTCTGGACGTGAACGTTCTTGACAGGCCAACATTCTGCCCCATACAATAAAGATGGTCTAACCACCACTTTGTAGAACTTACCTTTCAGCCTAGGCGATAATTTCTTATCGCAAAGCACCCCAGAGGCGAGCCTCCATTTCATCCACTCTGCACCAATCCGATGTGCGACATCCTCGTCAATCTCCCCGTCCCCTTGTATTACGGACCCAAGATACTTGAAACTTTCTCTTTTGGGTATACCTTGCGCCTCGATCTTTACTTCCATATCTGACTCCTGCGTTACGCCACTGAACTTGCACTCCATGTACTCCGTCTTAGTCCTGCTCAACCTGAAGCCTTTCGATTCTAAAGTCGGTCTCCAATCTTCCAGCTTACCATTAACTCCACTACACGTCTCGTCAATCAAAACGATATCGTCTGCAAAAAGCATACACCACGGCACCTCTTCCTGAAGATTCTTCGTCAACTCGTCTATCACTAAGGCAAATAAAAACGGGCTAAGGGCTGATCCCTGGTGCAACCCCATCACGACCGGAAATGATTCTGAAGCACCACCCACTATCCTAACCCGAGTCTTGGCACCCTCGTACATGTCCTTAATTGCCCTGATGTAGGCCACAGGCACACCTCTAGACTCCAGACATCTCCAAAGGACCTCCCAAGGGACTTTATCATATGCCTTCTCCAAGTCAATAAACACCAAGTGTAAGTCTCTCTTTTTGTCCCTATACTGCTCCACCAATCTCCTGACAAGATGTATAGCTTCCGTAGTCGAGCGCCCTGGCATGAAACCAAACTGGTTCTCGAATATCGACACATCCCTCCTCATCCTCATCTCGACCACCCGCACCCAGACTTTCATGGTGTGACTTAGCAACTTGATACCCCTATAGTTATTGCAACTCTAAATATCTCCCTTGTGCTTGTACAACGGGACCATCGTACTCCACCTCCAGTCCTCTAAAAGAATCGGATATTTAAAATTGGGTGAATCATTTGGTACTAAGCTTGACATGTGTCCCTCCGTTAAAAATAAAAACAAATTTGTGTCAAAGTATAATGAGAAGAGTATATTTGAACTGAAAGTATAATGGAAGGGATATATTTAGACTGAAAGCATAACTAGGGATATATTTAAACTATTTCTAATAGTACATGGGAATATTTAACCCTTTTCTAATGAAAAAATTGTTATGTGGTTACCAATAATGAGGAGTTTAATATATTAGGTGAATCAACAGTAGCGGTTGCGTTTTTTCTAAGCCAAAATCTTAGTTTATTTCTTCTTGTGAAACAAGTTGAAGATAGAATTGGACATGGTTTCAAATATGTAAAGAACTAGACCGCACATGACGGTGCGCACACTTTGGATTATAGTGTATTTATGTGTATGTAGTTGTGTTTGGTAGTGATAATATATATATATTATATTACTAATAAACATACATAAGTTGGCACTGTTTTTATGCATATATATATACTATGTTCAAAACAAGATTAATATAACATTATAGTTTGTGCTCCGTATCCAAAACTTTATTATATTAGTGTTTGCTACGAATACAAAGTTGGCAAAAATTTATTAATATTTTTTAAAAGAGAAGGCTTATTTAAAAGGAAACTATTTTCCTCTCTTTGAGATAAAATAATAGCAATATTTAAGCATTAATTGATACTTTGAATTTTAATTCGATTAATTTAAAGGTATAAAATATTCTATTGTTAATGTATGTAGATTGGACCTAAACAATACTTATTATTTTTTATCAAATTCTGATTTGAATAATTCTAATTCAAATTATTAAATTAATCTTCCATGTTTAAAACGAAACAAAGTAGAAATTTAAACGAAGAACTACTATTTTTTAATTTTTGGTAAATATTCTTGGTTTAGCTCATTTTACTTGTCATGTTGTCTTTTGCACTGTTTTTTAAGAAAACGTCAATTAGAATTATAATTTGACTAATTTACCTTATTAATTATTTGACCTCCATTTAATATTATTTTTTCTTTTACGACATTAATCTCTTTTCACATTTATTAGAGTAAGAATAAAAATGAAAAAGTAATTAAATTCTATCTTATTTTAAAATATAAATATTTTAAGTATATTTATTTTAGTAAACATAACAAATAAATGCCATAGCAGAATAGCAAATATAACAGTTAAATATATAGATTAGATCTCAGGCTAATATAAGAAAAGAAAGGAAATTGTATGGTTTGGCTACTTAACCTTTTGAAGAAAAGCAATAATATGGCGTTCATGTTTTTTGCTGTACAATAATTTCATTTTCTCCCACTAATGAGTTGATATACATGTGGCAATGAATCTACCATTATTGACTTAATGGGGATACTTTGGGAATTACATGAATATTGTTTGATTTTTAATATGGGGTGCACTTTTTTTTTTAATATGGGGTCCACTTTTTTTTTTTTTGATATTGCTTAATTTTTTTAATATGGGGTTCACTTTTTTTTTTACATGAGTTTGGAGATGGTGGAGTCCTTTTTTTCCTTTTTTTTTAATATTGCTTGGTGTTTTTAGTATGGGGCCCACTTATTTTTTTTTTTTTTTATCTGTGACTGACGACGAAACATGAGTTAAACCCATGCGTCTATATAGTAGTAATGTTGAAGATTGTGAACTAGATAAAGATGTATATGTTAGAGTTGAAGTTGTAGAAGAAAATACCATTTTTTATAGCATTTGAAGTTTTCAAGAAATGAAGAAGAAGAAGAGTGAATGATAGTGTTTGTTCTGTACTTTGGAGTTTCTGTTATCTTTTTTCCTATCTTCTTTGATTTTCTATTTTTCTTTTTCTTTTTTTATATACTCCATCCATCTCATTTTAAGCAGGTTATTTAACTGACACAAAATTTAAAAAATAGAGGAACATAGAAAATTTATATGGCTAGAAATTATTATAAAAAAATAAATTTAAGATTAAATTATTAATAAATATAAAAAGGTGTCACTCTTTTTTGGAGTCCGGAGCCAAAATGGCATATTTTTACAGCAATTAGACCAAAATAGGCTGTCTTTTTTTTTTTATACCCAAATGGGTATTTCGTTGATCATTCAACGAAATACCCCAGTTACTGTTCATAGCAGCAACTCTTTTTTTTTTTTTTTTTTTTTTTTGCTATTTCGTGGATTGTTCCACGAAATAGCTTTTTTTTTAATTTTTTTTTGCATTTCGTGGAACAATCCACGAAATAGCTTCTTTTTTTTTTTTTAATTTCGTGAAAAAAATGATTTTTTTTTTTACATATCATGACACAATCCACGAAATAGATGTTTTTTTATTTTATTTCGTGAATAAAAAAAGAAATAGGAAATTATAATTTTTTTTTTTGTTTTTGCATTTCGTGTATTAAAAAACGAAATAGGATAAAAAATTTTCTAATTTCGTTCGTATAAAAAGGAAATTGGAAAATATATATATATATATATTATTTCGTGTATTAATGAAGGAAATTGATTTGTTTTTTTATTTTTTTTGCATTTCGTAATCTAATGAACGAAATAGGTTTTTTTTTTTTTTGTATTTAGTGAATAAAAAAACGAAATAGGAAATTATATACATATATATATATATATATATATATTTTGCATTTCATGTATTAAAAAACGAAATAGGAATATATATATATATATATATTTCATTCATGTACCAATGAAATAGGATGAATATATATATATATTTGTGTTTCATTTATAAAAACATTTATATATTCACGAAATAAAAAAAAATCTTATTTCGTTTTTTAATAAACGAAAAAAAAATTGTTGTAAAGTCAAGACATAACTTTATTTTAAATATAAATATAATTCTAAAAAATATAGGGAGAAAAACTAGTTGTAAAGTCGTCAAACTTTAGATGGTCATAACTTTGCGCTCGGACGTCCGATTTACGCGATTTTTTTTTTGATTTTGGGTATTTTTCCGAGATCTATGCACACAAACCGCCACAGCCGATTTTTAAAAAAACGCCTTTTATCACATTCAATTTCAATGTTTCCCCAAATTGGCATGAAATTTTCAGTTTTATTTACTTATAAGATGATGATACGCAATAGATTTCAACGTAAAAATCCAGGGATAATGTATCTGTGAATGTCAATTTCACTTCTGCGGTTTCAATTTTTGAAAATAAAGCTGACTAATTTTCTCGATATATAAAGTTGACTAAAATAACCTTACAGTTAAACACTAAGTTTTTTGAAAAATATATTTTAAAAAAATTAAAAAATGGCTTTTAATCAATTTGGAATATATATATATATAAGATCAATTTCAAAAATATATAAAAAAACTGTTTTTTTTTTTATATTTCGTGGATTGTTCCACGAAATGCAAAATAAAAAATAAAAAAAAACAGTTTTAAATTAAAAAATAAAACAGTTTCGTTAATATAAATAAAACTGTTATTTTTTTATTTTATTTTTGCATTTCGTGGAACAATCCACGAAATATTTCATTGGTACATGAATGAAATATATATATATATATATATATATATATATATATATATATATATATATATATATATTCCTATTTCATTTTTATATAAACGAAATGAAAATAAAATTATTTTCCTATTTCGTTTTTTAATACACGAAATGCAAAATATATATATATATGTATATAATTTCCTATTTCGTTTTTTTATTCACTAAATACAAAAAAAAAAAAAAAAAACCTATTTCGTTCATTAGATTACGAAATGCAAAAAAAATAAAAAAATAAATCAATTTCCTTCATTAATACACGAAATAATATATATATATATATATATATATATATATTCCAATTTCCTTTTTATACGAACGAAATTAGAAAAAAATTTATCCTATTTCGTTTTTTAATACACGAAATGCAAAAACAAAAAAAAAATTATAATTTCCTATTTCTTTTTTTATTCACGAAATAAAATAAAAAAACATCTATTTCGTGGATTGTGTCATGATATGTAAAAAAAAAATCATTTTTTTCACGAAATTAAAAAAAAAAAAAAAAAAAAAAAAAAAGCTATTTCGTGGATTGTTCCACGAAATGCAAAAAAAAATTAAAAAAAAAGCTATTTCGTGGAACAATCCACGAAATAGCAAAAAAAAAAAAAAAGAGTTGCTGCTATGAACAGTAACTGGGGTATTTCGTTGAATGATCAACGAAATACCCATTTGGGTATAAAAAAAAAAACAACAACAGCCTATTTTGGTCTAATTGCTGTAAAAATATGTCATTTTGGCTCCGGACTCCTCTTTTTTGACTGAGAGTATATATTTTTCAGTCTATTTTTTCTCTCGTTGTGTTGATCGCGGGTGACAGGTAAGCGGATTGGACCGGGTCGGGTCGAAGCATGAAGCAAGCTCTACTGCCCAATACGAATATGGGACCCGGTAATTGTAAGGAGGTCAAGAGTGGCCATAAATGTGCCACGTTTTCAAGTTGTAAGGGTTTTGGTTTCACTTGAGGAGATTATAATGATGGAATTATTATTTTTTGGGGGTAAATAAAAGATTTTATTACCAAAAGGGAAGTTAATTACAGAGCATTGGTGACTAAAAGTTGGACAAATGAGTGAATTATTTATATGATAATTAATGATGAGAGAATTGTTATGGGTGATTAATAATGAAGAAATCATAATTTATGAATTATTTACTTTAAAAGGACACTGTCGTAATATATGAATTATTTACATTAAAAGAACACGATCACCGTATTGCTAACACACGTGGTATTATAACGCATTCTATCCCAATAAAATAATATATAAAATTATATAGAAATTTAGGCATTAAAATAATACATAATTAGCACCTCTAACTTGTCCATAATTGTCAACTATACATTTAAACTTTAATGTATCTGCTCTTATCAGTATCTATACTATGATCTTTCACATGAAAGTGCAAGTAATATCATTGTTTGTTACGTACTTTTTGTCTTTCACATTAAACAAAGTGCAATTAAAAAAGAACAGAAGACTATATATCCATGCTCCATGTTGAAATATTGGGTCCGGTTGAACCCGTTGATAATAAGCTACATCTGCCATTGGGTATATCAAGGGACAAAAATAGGCTGTTTAACATATTAATGATCTAGGCATTAACTATTCACAAATGAAAATACAATACAAAAAGAATTTCCAAAAATGTCAAAACCTAAAGCAAGTCATATAATTAATCTCTTTCCCCCAACAAAGATTCAAGAAGAGCAGCCTCTTCTTCCTGCGAAATGAGACATCAATTAGAACATTCAGTAGTTGATAAATTTTATAAGTTAACTAAAGTATAATGTACATACCACTAAAGCATTAAATTCAGTCTCCTCGTCTATGGCGCTGATGATGGCCGGGTCTTCCAAGAGTTCCTGTTGCAGGAAAGTATATAGACATTGTAACATACATGCCAACTGGAAAAAGTTCAAGCTAAGAGAAAAGTGTACGATCAAGAAACAGTGGCAGCTATTAGGGGACAGAAATAAGTTGCCCCAAGAAACAAGGATATTTTTTTATATATATCATAAGCAGGAGTTTGATATGCCACTTTTACCACCATGCTGTTCAGCCAAGTACCCAACTATATTCCATACCGCTCAGGTGAGATAAAACCGAGACTGTTGATCTCATATATCTGCTATTGAACACTTTGCTTCATGGCACCTTTCTTCAGTAAAGCATGTGTCTTATCTAAGATTTCTCTACCTTCAACAAATGTATTCTGAGGGGTTGAGACAGCTTGTCTAGTACCTTCTTTAATCTATTAAGAGCACAATAGCAATAATAATCTTATATATATTTCTTACGAGACTAAATAAGTCTCTAACCTTTGATGTTTTCTGTTTCACCCTTCTTTGGACTTGATTGCTACACAAGGAGACAGTTTGGAATTCACATTGTTCCGGTGCTTCTGCAGAACACTTTCAACTATTTCCCACTGTTCCTTTTTGGATATTGTCCTTTACAACCATTCTTTCACCTTTCCTCTCTCTATTGGGTTAATTCTACTCCGCGAGTGGTGGTCTTCACTACCTCTTCTTCCCACTGTTCCTTTTCAGCTATTGTACTTTACAACCATTCTTTCACCTTTCCTCTCTCTATTGGGTTAAATTCTACTCCGTGAGTGGTGGTCTTCACTACCTCTTCTTTGTACAATTTTTAAATAGAAACTCACTGTTGGTAACCTCCCCCCCCCCCCCCCCCACCCCAACACACACACACACACCGTCTTAGCTTCTCTCTTCCTCTCCTTAAGAAGTTAAGAAAACAGAATGCTGCTCGATTGAATAGACATTGTAAGAACCTCTCTAACTGACACCCCAGTCACAATGCCACCAACGTCTTCCCTACATTTCTATTGTTTTAACAAAGTTTGTCCTTCAATTCGCAACTGCTTGTTGATCTATGTTGCTCGGACTCGGTGTCGAGTGTCGGATACGGGTACGGATCTAGAGGTCGGATTCGGCATAATCTAAATTTTAAGATTCGGGGGTACGGATCTAGGTACGGATACGGGTGCGGGGATTCGGCTAAAATAATTCAAAATTATAAGAAAAATAACTAAATCTATGCCTAGAAATAAAAAACAAAAATAATTTTTTGTAGTTATGTTCATTTACTTGAAACTCTTCTAGATACAATAAGTGTCCACTCTTCAAGAGCTCTCCGTTTCTTTCAATTTAGCCTCAAATTTTTTCTCAGATTGGTCCATGGATTTGGTCAAAGTATCCAATGTCGTTTGACCAGATCCGATACGAATCCGGTGTCAGTGTCGGTGTCGTGTCGTGTCGGACACGGGTATGGCAGCAAAAGTGAAGGGTCCGAGCAACATAGTTGTTGATAGAACTTTTTGTTGGAGCTAAGGGGGCTCTTTATCAGTGTGTGATGAAGCTCAAAATAAGTGTGAACATAAAATAACTCATATTTGTATTGTAGCAACAAATTGCTATTGAAAAGATATAAACAGGCCATGAGGGGAATGCTTACATCATCAGCAATCTGCAATTGACCATCTTTGTCCTGCAATATTAAGTAACGCAAAGATTTTCTTATAAAATTTCAAAAACAATGTGAAATAATATGCAAGTTATCAAATTAAAACAAGAGGAAATAACAAAAGATGAAACCAGCAAAGCATATTGGACATAATAAAAGATGAATTTGCTTTTTGAATGAGAGATGAATAGCCTCTATATACAACTGAGAGATGACTCTCTACCTTCACTGCGACAAAGAGAAGTGGGTCCGAAGGTGTATAAATCATATAGTGGGAACCATCCTGCGAAGAGAAAATCAATATCAATATACATGACATGACATTTTGGCAATGAACTTAAAATGAGGGACAAAAGATAACTTTTGAGCTGCTGAGGAATTCATTAAAAATCATGAACATTGACAATAAGAATCAGAACTGACTTGGAGGGGAAAAGCTAGAACATGGGAATTTACAAAATGCAAACAAAAAAAATCAAAAATTTAATGCAAAATAAATATTAACAACAGAGATATCTTATGGTTGTGTCAGGCCTAAAGATCAATCTTAGAAAGAGTACGGAGAGACAGATACTGCCTTTATCCATTTCAATGTATCTTCTTATTGAAAGAGAAGAAAAAAAAAACAGAGGTAAATGCTTCTTTGGACCCTCTGTTATATGCATTCTCTACTTTAGGGTGAAAATCATGAGACACCGGCGGTTCAAATCCTAGTAGAGACAAAAAAAGTTATGTGGTTTCTTTCCATCTAAATTAAGCCTCGGTGCACAAAGTTACTCGGGTCTTATACTGGTGGGAGGTAGCAAGTACTAGTTGGGCTAATCAATGTGCATGCAAGTTGACCCAAACACCATTGCTATCAAAAGAATAAAAGAAGACAAAATGGAGCTCTACACCCTGCCTCCTCTCCCTCTTGCCCCCACCCTCTTTCTCCCCTCTCTAACCAACCATCCCTCTCACCCCTGCGACACTATCAATCGACCACCCCCAATCTCTCTATTGCACAACCTGCCTTCCCTCTATACACCATTGACTGTCGCCCCCAAGTCCCTTTCTGCCTTCCCTCTTGACTCAACTTCCCCGCCCTCTCGACTCAACTGCCCCACCCTCTCGGTACCACCCCCAACCCTATCTGGCCAGCCCCTTTCTTCCTTAAGCTACAAGTTGAGTGAGGTAGCGCAGGTTGTAGGGGCATGTGTGGTTATACTGTTCTGCTTTTTCTATGTTCATTAAGGCTCGGTTTCTCAAAAATTAGTCAGTTGTATCAGCTTTTCTGAAAACACCAGAAAACAAAAAACAAAAAACGTATTTTAATCTTTAACGCCCTTAACATGGTTTAAAGTTCCCATTATCAATTTGAACAAAAGAGAAACTTCAAAAATTTTGAAGGTTCTTATGCAATCAGTTAATAGAGAACAAAATTAATTGAAGATAACATATAGCAAAGGGATTAAAATGGGAATAAAAAGGAGCAGTAGTTGTCTAGACACAGGTTGAAGTGCATAATTTAGACCAAGAGAACACGTTTTGTTCAATTATTATCCCAGCTTAATAATGAACATTTAATACAATGGACAATTGATAATTTACCATGTGGAAGCATGTAATTTCTATGCCTTCACTGGGCAAGCCATCTACATCCTCACCATCATCTGTAAGAGTGCGACAACCTTTAGTAACAATTGGATATTATCCAGAACAAAGATTTGAACTACAAAAGATACATTAGGTCATAAATAAATAAGCTTCCTTCTAACATAAATGAACCATACACCATCATGACAGATCCAGATAAGAATAGAAAAGAATTGATCAGGTGAAAGTCCACAATTCAACAATGGCTTGAAAAACCAAAAATTCACATGGACAAGATATTAGCGCACTTAGCATAGACTCTTCTTTTTAAGGATCAAAGTCAAGTTTAAACCCCTACTGCCTTCCGCACAATCTGCCACCCCCCAAAAAGAACTGGTAAACCCCACAAATTAGTAGGGGGGAAAAGGCCACAAAGAACTCAAGCCTTGAACTATGGTCCTTTGAATTCTGAAGACGTAAACTTTAGCTGTAAAAATCCATAGTTCCGCACATTTGGTTGGTTCTGCATCACATCCTGAAATACATTATTGTGCCACCTATACAGCATATAATGAACTATTTCAAGAAACACCTATAGAGTATTGTTGATCCAACATAGAACCTAAAGTCCTCCACTGGATCTTAAAAACTTCATAAGTGACAAGAAGTCATTACAAACATCTCATCTTGTACAAAAACAAAAATATAAATCCTCGTCTAAGTTAGACTACAAAGCATTGTTACAAAACGATAACAAACAAAAGAGAATATAATGGCCTAAGTTCTAAACCAACTAGGAAACATAGCTAATGAATCAGATCCGAATTTTAATAATCACTGTATGAACTGTTCTTTAAGCTACAGTAACATGTGAATTGTCCATGAGCAGCAACACTCTTTTTGTTCCCTTTATCAGATTTTATCTTGTAGGAGCATCACACGGCTGAAGGTTAACATTAGCATCTAAATCACTAAATTATAGTGCAAAGTCAACCACTAAGAATAATAATCGTCATGAGTGCACGTTGAAGATGCACCAGCAACTAACAACGACATCTATGTTATGTCATTGAGTTGTTAAGCCGTGCTTCATCTTCAATCCGAAGTTTAACAACTAACGCACAACTATGAATTTTGGATTGATTTAACCAAAATAAAAAAGTATCTGGCATGAATATAAATACATTTTATTCTAATATTTAACATAGAGAAAAGGTCGGAACAGCTTCAGCAATACTACCTCCGGTCCATTTCAATATTGTTTACAGTTTTGACACACCCATTAAGAAAACCATTTAATAGCATTAACTATAGGATGACTTGACCAAGTACCCATCAAATTACTCTTTATCTATCCTAAGGCCTTTAAAATCATTTATTAGTTCTACAGAGTGGTGACCGACTATGTTGTATCGGGCGGAGTGTTGGCCTGTCAAGAACTCTCACGTCACAAAAGATGAGAGTCACGGAAATGAGGATGCTGCGATGGATGTGTGGGCAGACTAGGAGTGATAGGATTAGAAATGAAGATATCAGGGACAAGGTGGGAGTGGCCTCAGTGGAGGACAAGATGCGGGAAGCGAGACTGAGATGGTTCGGGCATGTCAAGAGAAGATGCACGGATGCCACAGTACGGAGGTGTGAGAGGTTGGCGGTGTATGGTTTCAGGAGAGGTAGAAGTAGGCCGAAGAAGTATTGCGGAGAGGTGATTAGACATGACATGGCACAATTGCAGCTTAGAAGGCTAGTAGGTATTAGAGCGTTGTCTCAGTTGTCCTTCCATATTAGTAGTCGTAGTCTTTCTCTTATAGTTTCATGTCCTTTGATTACATGTACTATCTGTTGTTTCTCCTACTTTGATTATCTTACTGATTTTTTTTACTACACTCTACCTTTCCCAGACCTCGTGGGATTACATTGGGTATGTTGTTGTTGTAGAGTAGCTGAAGATTTGGGGAAAAATTAATGTCTTCTTGGTTTCCTAAAACGACACTGTGGACCAAATTTTAAAGTTTAAAACAAATTTAAATTGGACCGGAGATAGTAACGATATTGAGTGCAGTAACACGCAGCTTTATGAAGACAAGAACATTGCCTGTTTTAAATTCAAATATGTCATCCTCTGTGTAGCAACATCCTCCTCGTGCTGTGTAACAGAATCTGATAAAAATAGCGAGATGACATCAGAACACATAAAAGTATAATCAGAATTTGATACATGCCAGGAAGATAATTGAAATAAAAGAACAACCAGGCTTGAGAAGAAGTTCTAGAGATTGTACCCGCTGTACACCAGATGCATGTGTATCTTAGCTAAAGCATAGGCTGCAGTGGGTAGGATAGCTTCAACTTCTTCATCACTTACCTACAAAACAGCATATAAAATCAAATGGAAGGAAGCAGGTTAGGTGCAAGATTAGTATATATTAAATCCATTTAAATACTAATCATTTGTCAAGAAAGTGAAATGAGATAGACAATCAAGATTCTTTCTAGCATGTCACCAAAAACACAACAGAAATTCAAGTTTAGTTCAGACATACAGCAGCCCACCCCTCAACATTTGTGCTCTTTAAGATCTGAACAGGCCTGCAGAGACAAAAACTTCTATTTAATGTACCGCCAGAAAAAAGGAAAAGATATCAAATGATAACTACAAACCTCACTTACATATCAACAGGACAGAGTAATAGACATTCTTCTCCTCGTGTACTTCTAAAAACCCTCCTGATTACACATTCCAGTGGGAAATTGTTGGTAGAATCAACCTGTTGCTAAGCCCGTTAGATAACTAAATTGTCGGAGACAAAGAGAAAGATTACTGCAGAAGAAAATACACTAGCACATGCACTAATTGTGAGGTGACTAAGGAAGTTGCTCGTAGAAGTCAAATTTAAGAAGATTATTTGCACCTATAAAAAGTCATCTTAGGTGGTTGCATATAGTGAATTAGGAGATAACAGGCGTTGTTATGTGTCCACAAAAACACTTTCAACTTCCGGGAAATTAAAAACCAAGTACTGGTACACATGCATTTTCTCCTCCTTTTGTAAGAAGCTACTACATTCTGTCAGTAACTGAACCTGGACCTCAGAAGAGATGAGTTGTTTTAAATGTAATACTGTCCTAGCTAGAGCACTCCACTAAACCTTTGTTAGATTGAAAATGGCCTGTCCAAACCTTTTCTTTTCTTACTTCAAAAGAAAAAATGAAAGGAAGACAAAAAAGAAAGACCTATAGAACTATCTTTTTGCTCCCTGACATCAGGTCTTTTTTCTCAATGAACTCTTGCATTCCTCAGACTGACATAGAAATGTGTTCCTTTTTTTTTTCTCTATATTGTATGTAATAATTACTTCTTGAAAAGGCCAGAATGCTAATTCCAGGATCCCAAAACTTATAAGTAAAAGATGTGGGAAATAGAACTAAAAAAAAAAATCCCAAATTCTCGATGCTGGCATTTACAGGGGAATTGCCTTCTTGTAACCTAGTTTATATTTTTTCTCTTCTCGACACCATTTTAAATCATTCAATAATAGATAATCCATATATGAGATGTTTTGCAGTTATATAGATAATCCATATATGAAATGTTTTGCGGTTAAACTAACTTTTGAGGAGGTTTATGTTTATCAGAAAGGCCCAGTATTGCATCGGTTAACAAACTAGTAACTGATTATTTAACGAATCTCTTCTATTCATGATTAGTGAATAGTTTTATCAGATTGACAATTGTAGCAGATCATTTCCCAAATAAGGCCAATTACTTGTCACTCAATTGGCGTGGAAACTTCAAGGTTTTGGTTCAATTCTCCAAGGCAGTAAGGCAGTGTAAGTGATACAAATAATCTTCAAAGTCACTCACTACTTGATTGCAGGTTTTTAAGTCCTAAAATTTGTACTTTAATTCTTCCCATCACTTAAAAGCATAAAAGCACAGACTGTTCATACTGCTAGCAGGTTGTTTTACCTTTTCGTCACACAACATAAACATATAGCACCATTTCTGCAGATTTTGTCTCTATCAGATACAATATTACAATGTCAAGTACTTCCGCATCCCAATTATATATTTAGTTATATATACTCAACAATGTAAATAATTTTTACATCAACGTTTTCAAACTGCTCCAACAGGATATCCTTTCTCTTTTCAAACTGATTTCAAGTTTTACCAACCAATTTTTTTTGTATAATCATCTGATATCCGCCACCTATTGGCTTGACTAATCCAGATTGCCTTTGCATAAAGCCCATTAGCTCCCCAACAGACTGCATTCTTAGGGCTTGAACCCGAGACCTCGAGTTAAGGGTGGAGCAATCTCATCCATCCCACCACACCCCTAAATAGTAGTTACCAACCCATGATAGTGCACACGTTTACCTGAAATTTACTTTTAATTGACCCGACTCTCAGCCCATAAAACTTGAAATCACCAATCCACATATACTATAATATCAATTTCAGATTAGCACCTCATCTACCTTTTCCAGCTCAACAGTTTAGCAGCTTAGCATACACATAAAAAACAATATTAGCAGTCAAAAAATATATTTACCTGAAATTTGCTTCTAAGCGACCTAACTGTCGTGCATAAAACTTACACTCCACATACTTTATACTATTATACAGTCAGACCTCTCTATAACGGCACCCGCATATAACAGAACCTCTCTAAAACGGCACCCGCATATAACAGCACCTCTCTATAACAACCAACTTTTTTCGGAACCGATTTTTTACGTAATATTTTACTTCTCTATACCAGCATTTCACCTATAACAGCAACAGCCAATAATAAGTGTACATATTTCGACCAAATATTTGATCATTTAATACACTATTACAATAAAAAAAATATTATATGAATATATCTATTTTGATCATTAAACGATTTTCCTTCGTTATACAAAGTGTGATTAAGCTTAGAATTTGGCAATTAAAAATGAAAATTAGATTTTATGCATCTTTTTTACCGATAACAGCAAAATATCATTTAAATGTCAATGCTCTTATAGGCTGAAAATTTTTGGATCCAACGATGCTGTTATAGAGAGGATTGACTATATAATGTTAATTAAAAAATTTAGCAGCTTAGCATACACATAAACAAAGGGAAACTTACTTAAATGTACCCTTCGGCCATTTACCAAACTTGGCCGAAGTGTACACTTCGTCTCTATAGATAGTGTATGGATATGTATAGCATATGTATATTTAGTATATTTTATACACTGTGTACATATACTGTAAACTAGTACTTTGATTATTCTATTTTATCTGTGTCACTTTCGTTATTTGCATTTTCATATCGCTTTGAATTTCTTAGCATTATCTGACCTCTTTCTATGCTTTTATTGAGCCGAGGGTCTTTTAGAAACAGCCGTCCTACCTTTGTAGGAGTAAGGTCTGCGTACACTCGCAGACCCCACGTTGTGGGATTTCACTGGGCTGTTGTTGTTGGTGTTGTTGTACATATACTGTAAACTAGATGACCGAAAAGTATTAGCAGTAAAAAAAGAACTTACAATTGTAGCAATACGTTTATTGGAAGCTATAAGAACTCTACCCTGGTCATCCAATACAAATCCAGCTGGTGGTTTAGGTAACGGTAAAGGATGGTAACTTTCAGATGACTGTTGTATCCCTTTTTCTTCAACTTCAACTTGTATTTCACCTTCAAAATTTGAAGGTTTCTTTTTCTTTTTAGTATTTGGTGATGTACGTTTTTTCACTGGTCCAGTTTGTTGCTTCGCTGCAAAGCAAGATAGTGATAATCTAAGTGCATTTTTACTGTAAGAAATTGGAATTGGAAATAGAGGGGTAATTTGGGAATTGAATGTTGATGAATTTGGGAAAATTGTTGAAGGAGAAGAGCAGAAGGAAGCCATTTGTTTTGCTGTTCTTATTCTTAGATAGGTGATAATGGAATGCTAAAAACATTATAGGACAACATAAATAATAAATATAAATAATAAACAGAGAAAGGGTCAAATATACCCCCATACTATTAAAAATAGTTTAAATGTACTCCTCTTTATAATTTTAATCTAAATATATCCTTCCCGTTATATTTTCGATCCAAATATACCCTAGTGTTATACTTTAAAATTCATATATCCTTCTTGCTATTTTTTATCCAAACATACCCCTCTCGTTATACTTTCAATTTAAATATATTCTTTCCATTATATTTTTGGTCCAAATATACCTCTCCCTCACGTTATACTTTCAATCCAAATACGAGAGAGTTATATTTAGATCGAAAGTATAATGAGGGGTATGTTTAAACTATTTTTGACAGTACAGGGCAATATATGGCAATTTTCCTAAAAATAAATGATATAAATCAGTTATTTAGATGGCATATGTCACATTCTTCTTTTTCTTTTTAGTATTTTGAGATGTACGTTTTTTCACTGGTCCAGTTTGTTGCTTTGCTGAGGAACAAGATAATGATAATCTAAATGCATTTTTTCTGTAATTGTTGTTGAAATAAAAAAAAAAATGGAATTGGAAATAGAGGGGTAATTTGGGAATTTGGAAAAGTTGCAGAGAGATTTGAAGGCGATGAAGAAGCCATTGTTTTGTGCTCTGTAACAATGACTCAAGATATTTTATTTCTTTGTTAAGTTAGGAGTAGACCTGGCAACCGGTTTGCCATTACCGGTTTTAACCGGTAACCGAACCGGTTAAACCGGAACCGGTAGAACCGGTTAACCGATTCCGGTTAACCGTTTAATGGTTTACCGGTTCGGTTCCAATATTTTGGAAACCGGAACCGGTTAAACCGGTAAAATCGGAACCGGACCGGTTAAACCGGTAAAAAATAAAAAAAAAATAAAAAGTATATAAGTAAGTATATATAGTATATAGTACATATATATAAGTATATATAGTATATATATTAAGTTATACACATATATAAGTATATATAGTATATAAGTATATATAGTATATATATTAAGTATATATAGTATATATAGTAGATATGTATATATATATATATAAGTATATATAGTATATAGTACATATATATAAGTATGTATAGTATGTATATATATTAAGTTATACATATATATAAGTATATAGAGTATATAGTACAAATATATTAAGTATATATAGTATATATAGTAGATATGTATATATAGTATATATATTAAGTTATATATATATATAAGTATATAGAGTATATATATAGTAGATATAGTAGATATGTATACATATATTTAGTATATAAGTATATGTAAGTTATACATATATATGTATACGAAAAACACTATTCTGTATTGCTGACTTGCTGTTAGTCAGTAAATATTTAAACTTTAATTATAAAGTTGTATAACATATGAAAATATAGCTACAATATACAAATAAATACTATAATATATATATATAATACAAAAAACAAAAAAAAAATAGATTTTAACCACTTCAAACCGGACCGGTTCCGGTTTGAGGTTTAAAACCGGTAAACCGGAACCGGCCGGTTCCTTAACCGGTTCCATAACCGGTTCCGGTTGGAACCGGTTGCCAGGCATAGTTAGGAGGGCTAAAAAGAGAATTTTGATCTAGAGCCCGTTTGGATTGGCTTATAAGTTGCTTATAAGCTGTTTTCAGCTTTTTTGAGTGTTCGGTTGGCTAGTTTAAAGTCATTTTGTGCATAAAATAAGCCCACAAAAATAATTGGGCCCGTTTGACTTAGTTTATCTAAAGCAGCTTATAAGCAAAAAAAAAAAAAAAAATTAGTCTACCCCAACTTATTTTTTTGGCTTATAAGCTGTTTATTAAATCCATCCAAACAGGTTCCTAATTGAAAATTGTCAAATTTGGTCCCTAACTATGGCAATTCAGCATTTTGTCTTCCCTTAGACTTTTTTGTTTTGTCTAATACGGTCAAACCTCTCTATAATTGACATTCATTATAATAACATTTCACTATAACAGTTTAATTTTTTTCGAAACTGATTTTTCATGTTATATTTTATTTCTCTATAACAACATTCTATCTATAACAACAGTGACATTAATTATAGCGATACACTCTTTATAAAACCACTCTCTATAACAGTCATACTCAAATATCGTGTTGAAAAAGTATCGAAATTCTACCCACAGTTGACAACCCAATGTTAGTGGTAAAAATTTAGAACTTGTTGAGGATGTTGGTAGTGTATTATCACTTATAGTCCAAATCTTATCTCATGACACAACCAAAATGGATGAAGCATTTTCAATCCTAGAATATATCCCCTGTACTATCATTTATTTGGAGCTTGATGCAGCATTTTCAATCCTAGAATCTTACATCGATGAAGAAATTATTGCAGTGATTCGAGTGGAAGAACAAAAGACAGCGGATACATAAGGTGACGATGAAAGTGTTGATGAAAAGCCTCAATCTACTGATACTTGGGTTGAGATAGAAGAGTCAATTATTAAGCTCTTAGACAACCTTCAAATAAAGTTAATGAATTCCCTTTTGCCGAAAGTTTGGACAACATTCTTCGTCAATTCAAGTTTTATATTATCACTGAGAGATTGAATTTACGAAACAGCCTACAATTGTAGAATTTTTAAGTCAAACTTGAAATATTTAAATTCTTAATTAATTTTAAATGCATATGTTCCTTAAATTTTAATTCTTTATCGGTATGGTACAACTAGTTATGGATTTATCAGTACTTTATTAGTCTTTTCAATTTTTAATTAATGAGATTTTAAAATTAACAAGTATATTGTTTTCGTTTATAACATAAAAAAGTATAAAAAAATAATTATTTGTATACTTTTGTTTATAACAGCTAAATAAGATCTAAACATTAAATGTCAATATACATACATAATAACACCTCACTATAATAGTCATCAAATTTTCAGAGAAACACTGCCATCATAGAGAGGTTTGATAGTACAGGGGTATATTTTTATTATTTTCGATAGTATAGGGCTATATTTGGCCCTTTTTCCAAATTATAAATGATATAGAGCCCGTTTGGCTTAGCTCTGTTTTCAGCTTTTTTGAGTGTTTAGCTGACCAGCTTATAAGTCATTTTGTGCTTAAAATAAGCCCAAAAAAATAAATTGACCCGTTTGGTTTAGCTTTAAAAAAGTAGCTTTTAACTGAAAATAGTTTATAAGAAAAAAAAAATGGGTAGCCACCCAATTAGGCTCATAATCAATTATTTAAGATTGGCATAGTGTCACGTTTTATGAAGAATCCAATTGGCCCTTTGGGGTTTTTTTTTTTTCTTTCGAGTCACTGTACTCCTTTTTCTTCGACTTTAACTTCTATTTCTCCTTCGAAATTAGAAACATTCTTCTTTTTCTTTTTAGTAATCGGAGATGTACGTTTTTTCACTGGTCCAGTTTGTTGCTTTGCTGAGGAACAAGTTAATGATAATCTAAATGCATTTTTTTCTGTAATTGTTGTTGAAATAAAAAGATAAAATTGGAAATAGAGGGGTAATTTGGGAATTTGGAAAAATTGCAAAGAGATTTGAAGGCGATGAAGAAGAAGCCATTGTTTTGTGCTCTGTACCACTGACTCAGATATTTTATTTCTTTTGATATAATTGAAAATTGTCAAATTTGGTCCCTCGCTATGGAAATTAAGCATTTTGTCCTCCCTTACACTTTTTTTGTTTTATCTAATATAGCAAACTTTTATTATGATTTTATTTTCTCTTAGACAATATTGAAATTGTAAAAAGAAGTGTATAAAATTTATATAATAAAATCAATAAAGAAAAACTATTTACTTTTTAAGAGAAATATTTTAGAACTTTAAAATAAACTACTTAAATTTCCATATTATTAAACAAAGTTTTACAACAACATCAAGGCAATGTAAAACACGTGCTAACATCTTATTAACTTAACTTAACGCTCACTATTACAAATATTAGTACTACTATGTGAAGTAAAAGGCAATAAGTATGAAAATAATAACAACACTAATTTTTTTTATGTGTATATATCTAAGGGCTCAGATTAAAATTTGATTTTAGGCCACTAACTTTATTGGCACGGCCTTGGAAAAAATGTTGTCTTGATTACGGGATTAACTATCGTTGTTTTATTCTTCATTTCATGTAGTACAAGAACGAAACTTGGTGAACAAAAATCCAAAATAGTCATGCCTATTTCGTTTTTAAAATAAGCGTTACACTCTTTTTGCTTTCAAATCCTTACATCAACCTCTACCCTACATTCTTTTTTGCTTTTAAATCTTTACATCAACCTCTCCCTGTACTCTTTTTTTCTTTCTAACTCCCTGCATCAATTCTAACTTCAACTCTTTCTTTAACCAAATAGAATTCAACTTCATTGTTTTCTTTTTACTTTATTGTATTCCTTTTTAGCATTTTGTGTTATCGTTTAGCACATGAGCTTTTAATATACGTACATTCACATCATCACAACGCGGCAAGTGTTCCAGTAATATGTTTACTATCATATTTCTTGTCTTTATCTATTCATACTTCATCAGCTTATGCTTTTCTTCTCCGTCTAACGTTAGAAAATATCTCACTCCGTCCTCATACCCCACTTGATTCCAGATTTAGAATCGGAAGAGTTTCGGTTATTTGTTATAATAACAAAAAATGACTCGTGCACTGCAAAAATTTCCTACACTAATAGAAAGACACAAGTCCAAAGAAAGGATAATATTAGGACAACAGACATAAATTGTAACTTTCATGCTTGTAGATTGATTGTACTTTGCAAACAAAGGACTAATGAGTATTGGTTACATGACTAATGAGTATTGGTTACTCAATAAACGACGAAGTTAACAAAAAATTATGTTATTAGGGTACACAATTAGAAAAAGCCTTTGACTTTTGTGATTTCTTAATTTTTTTGGGACAGTTACTCATAGAGTCATAGTCTTTGTGTCATTTTGTCTCTTATCTACATAACCATACCTAATTTATCGCATTAAATACATTTTTCACTTTATTATTTTTGTTGGTCATTACTACATCTTGACTTACAAAACTCCAATCTCACCTTTCATTCAGATGTATTTTTATCATTGCTACTTATGGGGGTTAGCTTAATTTTCAATGATACGGCTCTTCCTTCTAAAAGGCACTATCCTAATAATCTGATACATATATTCCATGTACTCATCCCGACAAGCCTTTGGGTTACTTATTTAGTATTTAAGAGGCTATTTGACGAATGGGGTACATTACTTATATGATGATTTGTAATTGGGACCCGGTGAGTGCTTTCATAAAGAGTTAAGTTGACCAGGTGGTGACCTTCTTAATCGTTGCAATGGCTTGACTGGGTAATCTGGCGATGGTTAAGCTAACCAACAATTTGGTATATGCTTAATGGCCCGACATGTTGGTATTCGTTTTATGTCTCGTTATGAATGTTTACACCAAATCAACATATGATTAACATGTGTTTGTACAAACTTCTTTCACTTAACTTTGATTAGTTTACATTTAGGCCACTCTATTAAATGACATAACTAATAAAATAGTCTACTGTAAACACCCAATTCGGGTAACTCTTTTTGGATATCATTTCATATTTGCCTTTGCCATTAATAGAGTACTCTAGTCGAAATGAGTGAACTTCACGTGTCCAGATTATTTGAGCAAAAAGGTTCAAGTTTATTCCTCAAATTCTGACTGTAATTTTGAATTAACTTTAGTTAAGCTAGAGCTCTGCAGCTCAGTTGGTTGGCTACCGAGCTTTCATCTTATTGGTGAGGGTTCGATTACTACCTTGTAATCCCCTATCCCCATTTTTTGTATAAAAAAAAAATAGACCAAAAATCTCTAAAAGGAAAGGAAAAAAGGCTACTCAATTTCAAATAGTGGAGAGGAGCAAAGTTTGACTTTTTCTTTTTCCAATCTAAATACGACAGTCTCATGCGCTACTAATAATTCTCTAACTAAGCTCAATGTAAAAATAAGAAAAAAAAAAAAAAAACCTCAAAAATTATGGAGTGATTTAAGATAGTGAGTTTCATTATTAGTACTACCATTAGTGAGTTTCATTATTAGTACTACCATCTTCTAAGGGAAAATAAAGGAATATTAAAATAGTTATGATTCCTTCACCTATAGCAAATTACTATAGAACGCTTTTCCTTTAATAAGTTTTATGCTAAGCAAATTCAAATTAATCAAACTCTTTTAAAATAGGTGTTAAATATAGAGTGAACCAAAAACGTAAATTTCATTTTAGTACTACCAACCTTTAATAGGAAAAGGAATTTCTAAAAATGAACCAATCTACATAGAATAAAGAATATCAAAATCCCCTTATCCATACTTTATCAGGTTAAGTAAAGGCCCTCATTTTTCTATGGCACTGAAATTTCTAAAGAACCTTTTTCATCTTGTATATCCACTAAACTTAGGAGTCGTTTGGTAGGAGGATAAGTTATCCGATGTAGATGGGATTGGGTGGGATAAAATGGGATTACTAATCCCACCCTTTATGTGGGATTACTAATCCCACCTTTTATCACATTTACATGGGATTGGAGGGGATATAAAAAAATTATCCCACCAACCAAACATAGGATTAATTCCAATTCCATTGAATTAATAATCCATCCTATCTCATCCCTCCGATCAAACGACCCCTTATTGTATTACTACATGATTTAAATATGTATATTTTGCAGTAGCACACTTGAAGTTTTGTATCCAAAAAACAGTTCTCTATGAAATAATATGGATTAGAAGAGCCCTAATACAGGGTGAAAGAGAAGAAGAGATATTGAAAAAGAAAGAAGAAGAGGGATTGATATTATTCAGAATGAAAAGAAAGTACAAGATATGTGATCCTTATATACACTGTATACACTGAGTAGTAATTAATTAACTAACTATGGGACTTTAACTAACTAATTACACAATTAAATAACTAACAGTGAAATGACTAAACTACCCTTGTTACTTAATTAACTTCACTGCTATATTTCTCAACATTCCCCCTTAAGCTAGGAGGTGCAAAAATGTTTTAAACTCCTAACTTGGAATGCAGATAATGATGATGAACTCTACTGAGCCCTTTTGTTAAAATATCAGTCGGTTGTTCTTGTGTTGATATATACTTAGTATTTACTAAGTCTTGAGTGATCTTCTCTCTTATAAAGTGACAATCGATCTCAATAAGTTTAGTTCTTTCGTGGTACACTGGATTTGCTGCAATGTGTATTGTAGATTTGTTGTCAGTGTAGATGCTAACAGGTTCCTTGACTTCAATTCCTAGTTCTGTCACCAGTCCTAGAAGCCACATGATTTCAGTAACTGTTGTTGCAGCACTTCTGTATTCAGACTCTGCTGAACTTCTGGATACAGTTGCTTGCTTTTTTGACTTCCAAGATATCAATGAATCTCCAAATTTAACTAAGTAGCCTGATACATATTTCCTTGAGTAAGGGCATGATGCCCAATCAGCATCGCAATATGCAGAAATGGTTGTATTTGGCTTGCTAGATAACAAGATCCCTTGTCCAGGCTGGTTCTTAATACACCTTACAATCCTTAAGGCAGCCTCCATGTGTGATGTTTTTGGCTGCTGTAGGAACTGACTCAAGGTTTGTACTCCAAATGCTATATCTGGTCTTGTCATGGTGAGATAAAGTAATTTTTCAATGGTTCTTTGATAGGCTCCTTGATCAGTTAAAGGATCATGTACCTTACCAGATTTAGTTGCATTGGCATGACCATTCTGGTTTTTACCAGTCTCAGTTGCACTAATATGATCATCATACTGTTTTGTGGTCAACTTGCAGTTGGTGTCTATTGGAGTAACTGTTGGTTTTGCACCACTCAATCCAACTTCAGAGATCAGCTCAAGTGTATATTTCCTCTGATGCATTAATATTCCTTGCTCAGATCTTGCAAATTCAATCCCTAGGAAGTACTTAAGTTCCCCTAGATCCTTCATCTTAAATGCTTGTTGTAAATCCTTTTTGGTTGCTTCAATAATATCCAGAGAATCACCAGTGATGAGCATATCATCAACATATATTAGGACAATAGCCATGCCTTTACCAGTTCTTTTTATGAACAAAGAGTGATCCAATTCACTTTGTTTGAACTTAAATTTCAATAGAGCTTCACACAAATTTTCATTCCACTGCCTTGGTGCTTGCTTAAGCCCATATAAAGATTTAATTAGCCTGCATACATAATTTCCCCCTTGGCTCTTAAATCCCAGTGGAAGGTCCATGTATATTTCATCATAAAGATCACCTTGAAGAAAGGCATTAAACACATTCATTTGGTGTATATGCCACTGTTTTTTAGCAGCTAATGCAAGCACAGTTCTCACATTTTTCATTTTCACAACTGGTGAGAATGTTTCTTGGTAATCTATACCTTCTTGTTGGCTGTACCCTTTTGCAACTAGTCTTGCTTTAAACCTTTCAATCTCTCCTGTAGACTTGTACTTTATCTTGTATATCCCACTTACACCCAATTGGTTTTTTTCCTTATGGCAATGGCACAACTTTCCAGGTGTTGTTGTTTTCTAAAGCTTCAATTTCATTTTGTATTGCCTCTTTCCATCTTGGATCTGTTAAAGCCTCAACAAATGTCTTAGGCTCAGTTACAGTAGATATATTTGCCAGGTAGGCTTGATACTTAGGTGTCAACCTCTTATATCACAAGTAGTTGGACACTGCATATGGAATTTCCTGAATATTCAAGGAAACAAAATCCTTCATCCATATTGGTGGCCTTCTTGCTCTACTTGTTATCCCATGCTCATTACCATTAAGTTGATCTGGTTGTATGATAGGATTCATGATATCTATAGGTGGAACTTCAGCAAGTTGATTATTTGGAACTGGTCCAACATGTATATCTTGGACCACCTGATCTTCTGGTTCAAGTTGCATAGTTTGCTCCTCCATTTCTTCTTGTCCTTCTATATTGATATTATGAGTGTCTGCTTCAGTCACCCCATCTGTGTATATAGTAGGTGGTTGTGTCATACTTGTTGGTGGCACATTGACTTGTGGTTCAAATTCTTCAATCAGCTATACTTGTGAACCATCAGTATCCATTTGGACATTTGTGACAGGAAATAAGGGTGTGCATCTTTGGTTCTGCATTCTGAATGGAAAAACATCCTCTTTGAATATTACATCTCTGTTGACAAAAAATATGTGATCAGTAATATCATATAGAAGATAGCCTTTCTGAATCTTAGCATATCCCATGAGAATAGCTGGTTTTGACCTTGGTTTCAACTTATCCTATTCTTGTACAGTTTTGGCATAACATAGGCAACCTATCACCCTTAGGTGAGCCAAGGATGGCTTTCTATTATAGAGTTTCTCATAGGGTGTTTTGTTACTGATTACAGTACTGGGCAACCTATTGATTATATAGACAGCTGCTTGTACACATATACCCCATAATTTTATTGGGATATTTGCCTGAAATCTAATGGCTCTTGTTACTTCAAGTATATGTCTGTGTTTCCTCTCAGCAAATCCATTTTGCTGAGGGGAATATGCACAAGACCTTTGGTGAATAATGCCTAAAGTTTTAAACAAACTGCTACATACTGAATTCACAAACTCAATACCATTGTCAGTTCTAACTATTTTAACTACTTTGTCAAACTGAGTCTTAACATAAGTAAAAAACTGTTGAATAATAACACATGTATAAGACTTCAATCTAAGTAAAAATATCCAGGTCATTCTAGAAAAATCATCAACTACGGTTAAAAAATAATTATAACCATCATATGTAGGAACTTTGTAAGGCCCCCATATATCCATGTGAACCAACTCAAAAGCAGTAGAACTCTTTATGCTACTAACAGGAAAATTCAATCTTATTTGCTTGGCACAAGGACAAATAGTACATTTGTTTAGAATTTCATGTATAATATCAGTACTAACTTGCAGAATTTTCTTAAGAACAGTAGAGGACACATGTCCATATCTTTTATGCCACAGACTTATATCAGCTTGTGAAATGGAAACAAATGCAGGATTTAAATTGTTTGTTATTAGAGAACAGATATGAGCTTGATGACTTGGCAGTATGTATAAACCTCCTTCTTGTCTACCAATCCCCCTCACCTTCCCAGTGTAGAGCTCCTGAAAAACAAAGAAGTCAGGAAAAAAGGAAGCTGAGCAATTCAACTCCTTAGTTAGTTTTGCTATAGACAGCAAATTGAATTTGAATTGTGGTAAATAAAACACATTTGTGATGGTGATAGATTGTGTTAGTTTACTAGCTCCTATGTGAGTAACTAGTGATATGTCACCATTTGGCAAGAAGACCTTTTCTGAAATCTCAGGTTTGTTTATAGAACTCTTATCCAACAGGTTTATATCAGATACCATGTGGTTAGTGGCACCAGTGTCCACTATCCACTCTTTGTTGGATTCAGTAGTTGCTAAAGCAGTAGTGATTGTCAATTCATTGTTATTCTCAGTAGTTAATGACCTACTAATGATACCTGTTGTATTAGCAAATTGAGTATATTCTGATGAATTATTTAGCAACTGGAGCACATGTTGATATTGATCCTTGGTGAGAGTGCAGGCCTCCAGTTGACTCTTTTGAATGTGATTTAGTTGATTTATGCTTGAACCTATTCCTATCCCTGAGCATATACTACCTGATTCTCAGCCCCTTGCATTTGACCATGCATCATGTGACTTCCATAAGTGGAACTCTCAGAACAAACATTATGTGCAGTACTACTGTTATTTCTATTATATCCAGTATTATTGCCCCCATTATATCCAGTGTTTGCTCCTATCCTTTTCTTAAATTTGAAATCTGCAGGATACCCTACAAGGTTGTAACAAGTCTCTTTGGTATGGTCTTTCAACTTGCAGAATTCACATTGTAGGTTGTAATTCTTCTTGAACTTTGGATTGCCTCCATTTCTTGAGTACAAAGCTGTGTCTCCTGACCCTTGTACCCCACTCCTTGTGTGCATAGCATTATCATAGAGATTTTATCCAATAGCAGGATTTGCACCCAAGATGCCAGAGTTAGAAGTCACTGATTTCTGACTTTCATCACTTATAACCATAGAGTAGGCTTGATTAACCGACGGTGAGGGGTTCATTAACAAGATTTGGCTCCTAGTTGGCATGTAGGACTCATTTAACCCCATTAGGAACTGGAACAACTTCAACTTCTGTAGGTGTAACATATAATCGTTGGACTTGGGGCAATCACAAGTAGAGGCAGGGATGATTGCTTCAAACTCTTCCCATAGAGTTTTCAACTTAGTAAAATATGCAGAAACAGATGCAGTCCCCTGACTAAATGTGGCAATTTCTTTGTGTAAATTGTATGATCTTGAACCATCTACTTTAGTAAACCTCTCATGAAGTTCATCCCACACAGTTTGTGCACATGTTGCATACATAATTCTACCAAGAATGCTACTAGAAACAGAATTCATTACCTAAGAAAGTACAATGACATTTACCCTCTCCCATCTATCCCCTAAAGATACAGGAAATTTGTCTTTAGCACTAGATCCATCTATAATTCCTAACTTGTTCCGACCTAACAAAGCTATTTTCATGGAATTGTACCAGATACCATAATTTTCGATACCTGTTAACTGGAAGGAAATTATCTGTATGCCACTAACATCAGCTAGGGAGAGGAACAACGTGTGGTTGTAGTCAATTTCTGCAACACCACCAGCAGTTGTTGCATTTCCATTCCCTTGATTCTCGGTCAGACCATCATTCATGTTTCCACTCATTGTTTATCAAGATTGAATGATTTAGCACAAGAGATGAACAATGATTTCAAGATTTGAATTGACGGTGAGTGAATTTTCAATTCACAGTGCGGAATAAAATTGAACCGTGATTAGCCAAGACTACGAGCTCTAAGACTCTGATACCATGAAATAATATGGATTAGAAGAAGAACCCTAATACAGGGTGAAAGAGAAGAAGAGATATTGAAGAAGAAAGAAGAAGAGGGATTGATATTATTCAGAATGAAAAGAAAGTACAAGATATGTGATCCTTATATACACTGTATACACTGAGTAGTAACTAATTAACTAACTACGAGACTTTAACTAACTAATTACACAATTAACTAACTAACAGTGAAATGACTAAACTACCCTTGTTACTTAATTAACTTCACTGCTATATTTCTCAACAAGTTCTATGTTCTATCAAAGTATGAGTTGAAATTGCGTAAAATTTATTTGCGCTCAACATTTACATTATATCAAAGAATACACTATTATATGTATCTTTTGTATACATATATATCACTTAATCATGGCTAAATAATATGCATCCTTATGTTCAATTTTATCCATTAACGATAGTTTGTTTAGTTTGATGTCTACACAGGGTACAATAAATATATATCAAATGAAGAAGTATTTTATTAGTAAAATTGTTACTTGCTGTTTAGGAGCGGAGATGTGTATTAAGGAAGGGTGTCATCCAATATTATTTTGCAATTATTTCATTTATATGCGTATATATGTCAAGAATAATAAAAAGTTAATATAAATTTGGGATAGCAAATAAAAGTCTTTAAATTAGATAGTCTCATGTATGTTAATTTATTTAAGGGTGTGACCTTCTAGTAAACAAAGTGGAGAAGGTTATGGTCCAAATCAAAATAAAGATATAACAGAGTAGATGATTTTTTCTTATCTATCTAAACTTTGATGAACAAAATTAACTTATATTTATGTAGATGCTTGAGCGATGTAATAAGTTTTCAAGTAAAATAATTAAGATGCTTACAAATTGGTCCGTAAAAACACCATCATTGCAAAAAAGAGCCTGAATTTTCTGATGTGCTCTCCGAAATTGCTCAATTCTACCTTTCATTTCACTTTTAATCCGATCTTTACCGTTAGCAAATTTTTCTCACTCTACTCCACACATCCAAATTTCCCAATTAAAAAAAGTCCTGCTTTAATCATTTTTCTTTATAAAAAACATGATACAATCTAGCAAAATAATTAACAAAAGATTTATGTTTTTATAACAAAATCATGAGAAATGGGTGCACGTCGCCAATTTCCCTTAGTCACCCACTTCCCACTCATACATTATGAAGTCGTCGTTGCTTTTCTTTTTGCTTTTTTTAAATTTAGAAAATTAATTAATTATTATCATATAATTTATTTTTGTTATTATTCTTACGGCTTGTTTGGATGGCGTTACCTATTAGATAAAATTGTGTTGTTAGCTAAATGCAATTTTTGTTTTAATTGTTACTCAATTTTTATTCTATCAGATCGTCGAGTTCATCGTTACGTAAAACCGAAAAGCCCAATTTTATGTAACGACCAATTTGGTATTTTCCCGTCTTACCTTAAATTTTTCTTCTTGTGTCTTTACATATTATCTAATAATCATATTTTATCTTTTATCCTACCTTTTATTAATAATTCTATCCCGTTTTCTACTTTTCTTGTAGCTTTGTTCTTCAAGTTGATGATGCGTGATATTATTAAATAACGAAAAACATACAATCTATCCAAACATTAAACTCATTAAAGCAATGCATTACAATACAGTATAACACAAAACACAAAACAATACAATATACTATGATGAGATACAACCATCCAAACAAACTGTTAGGGGTCGTTTGGTTTAAGGTATAAGTTGGGTTATCCCAACACTAATTTTTATATCATGTTTGGTATAAGGTATAAATTAGTGCTGGAATAAATTTATACCTTGTACCAAACATGATATAAAAATTAGTGCTGGAATAACCCAACTTATACCTTCTTAACCCACTTATACTGAGATTATTTTATACCATCTAAAAGATGGTATAAAATAATCCCAATAGATGAGATAAATTAGTCCCGGGATTATAATCCCGGGACTAATGAGTCCTTAAACCAAACGACCCTTATAGGATTCCACTTTTTACATATATATACAAAACGTAACAAAAAGCAAATAAAACAAAAACGAAACGCATTTCAGACAACAAAATTCTAAAAAGCTGAATTATGCTGAGTGCCCAACAATACCACCAAAAATTTTCAAAAAAGCAAAAGTAAGAAAGAGAAAGAAAAAAAAAAAATAACATACAAAAATCTCAGTCTCCGGTACCGACACCGGCAATGTCGTCGGTTCCAACTACTCCAACAAACACAGTAGTATTACCTATGTGAAGTAAAAAAAAGGCAACACTAAATTTTTTGTATATGTGTATATACTTGTACTACTGTTAGTAGTATGACAAAGAAAACTACTACTACTAACCTGGATGAAGATAACAACGGAGACGTTGTTCTCATCCCCTCAGCGTTGTCTACATCAGCTAATAATCGGTCTAGATTATTATTACAAGCTAATTCTCGGCGCATTATCCCTACGGACGACGGAGATCTGTCGTTCTTGGGAAATGTGCCGGAGCTAAGGCAGTTACCTAATGGAGATCTATATACAGGTACTTTTTCGGGTAAAGTGCCACACGGTAACGGTAAATATTTATGGTGTGATGGATGTATGTATGAAGGTGAATGGAGAAGAGGTAAAGCTAGTGGTAAAGGTAAATTTTCATGGCCATCAGGTGCAACTTATGAAGGTGATTTTAAAGATGGTAGAATGGATGGTTATGGTACTTTTATTGGGGCTGATGGAGATACTTATAGAGGATGGTGGGATAGTGATAGGAAGCATGGATTTGGTGAGAAGTTATTTGCAAATGGTGATTTATATGTTGGTTTATGGAAATGGAATTTACAAGATGGTGAAGGGAGATATGTTTGGGGTAATGGTAATGAGTATATTGGTGAATGGAAAAAAGGGGTTATGTTTGGTAAAGGTGTTTTAATTTGGGCTAATGGGAAAAGATATGAAGGTGATTGGGATAATGGAATGCCTAAAGGAAATGGTGTGTTTAGTTGGCCTGATGGTAGGACTTGTTATACTAGTGGTTCATGGGGAGATAGTAATAATAATAATAATTCGTCGAAACAAGAATTTAGTACTGGTACTGGTGGTGGTGGTGGTGGTGGTGGTCAGGTATTAAGGAGATCTTCTGTGACGATGAATGTGCGCGAAAGGAATGTTAATTTACCGAGGATTTGTATATGGGAATCGGATGGGGATGCGGGGGATATTACTTGTGATATTGTTGATAATAGGGAGGCTTCGTCGATGTTTGTTCCTAGGAATGATGATGAGGAGGGCGAGGATGATGATGATGATGAAGAGAGTGAGAGTTCTGAAGGAGATGAAAATGGGGATTTTCGGAAGAGTCCTTGCCGCTCTGAAGCTGTGGAAATGAAGAAGCCCGGGCAACCGATAACCAAGGGACATAAGAATTATGATTTGGTGCTTAGTCTTCAGCTAGGCATTAGGTAATGCGACCTTTTATTGTTCTCGTCAGCATTTAGGCCATGACTTTTGCATTTTAAGAACCTTATATAGTTGGTTGTGTATTCATATATACGCATATATACAGGTATTCTTTTCAGAAGCATGCCTCAGCTTCCTGAGAACTAATTACTCAAAAGGGTAACTTACTCTATAGCTAGGAATCAAAAGTTTAGCAAAGTTGGAGAAGATACTTGCAGGCCAATTCAAATGCTAGTGAAACCCCTCTTAGTTTGCAAATGTAAAACCTTTTTTTAGTGTCGTCTCTTTAACTACAAGTAGAATAAGTTCAATTTTACCAAATTCACTTTTATTCTTAGCTAGCTACTACCAAATTAAGCTTCCCATTTAGAGGTTCCAAGAAGTTTGTTTACGCAAGTCGTTAGAAATCTGTGGGATTTCTAAATTAGGTAAAATCTTTGCCACTTTCAAGTTGTGGAAATGAAGAGGCCTGGGCAACCAATAACCAAGGGACATAAGAATTATGATTTGGTTGTTAGTCTTCAGCTAGGTATTAGGTAATGCGACTTTTTGTTGTTCTTTTCAGCATTTAGGCCATGATGTTTGCATTTTAAGAACCTTATATAGTTGGTTGTGTATTCATATTATATGCGTATATACAGATATTCTACTCAGAAGCATGCCTCAATTACCCGAGAAGTAAAGAATTTGGATTTCGATCCTAATGAGAAGTTCTGGACAAGGTTTCCACCTGAGGGTTCCAAACTCACACCGCCTCATCAGGTCCTGGACTTCAAATGGAAGGACTACTGTCCCGTGGTTTTCAAGTATGTTTAGTGGAACTCCATCATCCAAATTTTGCCATGTTTGGAAGAGATTGAATTATCGTTATTGTTTAGCTAATTATTGGTTTTCGGTATTAGCACTACTGGTATGTGGTTGAGCTAAGTGCAGGATTGTATTAATTGCTGTTTCCTTTTCGTTTTTGTTGTTAGGAAGCTTAGGGAATTGTTTGGAATAGATCCAGCTGAATACATGCTAGCTATCTGTGGAAATGATGCACTTAGGGAACTGTCTTCCCCTGGGAAAAGTGGCAGCAGCTTCTATCTAACTCACGATGACCGATTTATCATCAAAACTTTGAAAAAGTCCGAAGTTAAGGTCAGTGACTGCAAGCAGCTTAATACTTTAGGGTAGGAAAGAAGAGATACAACTATTTAGTTATTCGAATAGGGCGTACTTATTGATAAAACGCTTACACGTTTAATTACTCTTTAGCAACACATTGCTGCTGTAGAAAATAGGATTGATTTTACTGATTTTCCATGTTTCTCAGGTGCTCATTAGAATGCTTCAAAATTATTATCGACACGTTGGTCAGTACAAAAGCTCATTGGTGACGAAGTTTTATGGTGTACATTGTGTTAAAATGGTTGGATGCCAAAAGGTGTGTTTCGAAATTCCTTTAATGGTATATCATATCTGGATTGTCGAAGAAGATCATGCATAGTTCCTTATGCACTTATTTTTCTAGGAGTTCTTACATTCTCTTATTCAATGTATAAAACAGACACGTTTTGTTGTTATGGGGAACATGTTCTACTCTGAACGTGTGATCCATAAGCGGTTTGATTTAAAGGGATCCTCTTATGGCCGTACAACCGATAAGCCAGGAGGAGAGGCTGATGAGACTACCACGTTTAAAGACCTCGATCTCAACTTTGTCTTTCAATTGCGACAATCTTGGTTTAAAGAGCTTATAAGGTGATACATACTTTTTGTTCTAATTATCTTTTATTGTTGTCTTTATATTCAGGGAACAACCTGACATTATTATTCTGGTTTTCAGGCAAATTGATATAGATTGTCAGTTTCTGGAAGCTGAGAACATTATGGATTACAGTCTTTTAATTGGTGTTCATTTCTGCAACTATAGTAACAATGGCGAGATGAATTTGTCACCTTCCGGTAACAATTCTGGAAATTTTTGTACATCCATATTGCAATTATTACATCTTTTTTTCTGCTTTATAATATACTTTTCGGTCAACTTTGTCGCATGACTCCTGAGAATATTCGCTAATATATTGTCAGGCAATGATGCTGCTCTAGATTCTTGCTTATGTGATGCAGAGAGTCATGATAAGGGACAAATCCTGGAGGAATGGTATGTCCAGTATGCTTTTCTTTTTCGGTTCCCGAACTTTAAAGGAATTACCTCTATAATTTTCCAATCAATAAAAGAAATTCAATAGTATGGAAATGCTGAACATTGGGTAGGCATCCCCTCTTTTGATACCAAACTGCACTTCATTTCCAAGAAGTGTTTGTCTAGTAGTTTCTAATTCTTCTTCTCATGCTTGGCCAGCGGAACAGAACAATATGAAATATGCTTAGAGAAAGATACCTCGGCAATTTGAAGTTTTATTTCATTTAATTTTGCTTCCAATCTCACTATGTGCTTGATATGTCTATGTGTTCTAACAGTTTTCTTGTGGGCTACTGCATTAATCTGCCATCAACTTCTCTTTCTTGTGCATGTAAGCGTACTTTTGTTCGTAGTATCAAAATCCAACGAGCTAGTTTTGGAACCGAAAAAGACCATTTGCACATCAAAATGTACCGATTCAAGATCCTTGAACAATTAAGGAACCGTTAAAATCAACCTCTTGTTCCTTAACTGCCGAACTACTCTGGACACTCGTAAGAATGTGCATGTGAAGTTTTTTGCAGTTTGATGGTCAAACTGTTCAAGTGATTGGTTAAACAAATAACCTCTAGACATATAACATAAGGTCTTGCTTATGATAGCAAGGACTGGTAAGTTTGGAACCTTTATTGGTCACTCGTTGAATGCTGGGCTTTATGTTATCTCCTCAGTAATTTGGAGCTTTGTCTGTGCTTATGTGGTTTCCAATAGAAACTGTCTACCTTTATTAAGTGCAGTTAAGAAATAGTCATTTGGTTTCTGTGTCTGAATGATGTGTTAATCTTCTAAACCTTGATTGATTCTCTTGCATGAGTGTTTGATCATTTCCTATCAATTCAATATTCTTCAATCATGAAGTTGAAAGATGAAAAGAAAACCATTTTCAAATTTTTTACGAATGTGAAAAGACTTCAACCACGGCTCTTGTGATGTCTTAGGAAGCCTCCTATAAATTCAGCTGCAAACGTGCCTGCAAGGGCGGTGTGCATATCAAGGAGTGGAAGTGAGTCAACTTCCGGACAGGGTGGCGATGGGGCTAATAATACTATCCTTTGCTTGGGAATCATTGACATTCTTCAAGATTATGATATCAGCAAAAGGCTAGAACATGCATACAAGTCATTTCAGGTGGATCCCACTTCCATATCTGCTGTTGATCCAAAGCTCTACTCTAAAAGATTTCGAGATTTTATAAGTAGAATCTTTAAAGTAGACGAAGGGTAAGGAACAAGGAAAGAGCACGAAGATAAGGTAATTGGTCATTGCGTTTCTGTTTAATGCTTTGGCAGCTTATGGAGACGGGCAAGTGAGAAACAAGAAGAGACCGGAATTAGTTGAATCGGTGAACGTCCTCGTTTGCTGATTATATGATGACTGGTTTTTGTGGAGATCTTGGCCATTGGTAAAATGTGAATGAATGGTCTGATGAAGTTGGCGATGCCCGATTTTATGTTATTCCTTTTTCCTCTTGCTATCTATGTCAAGGGTGCTCAATCTAGGCAAGCTATGTATATCTTTTTTCTTTCTCCTTTTGGTCACTCTCTAGTTGAGTTGAGTGAACATAAAGATTTTGATCAAATGTACAGTAAAGGAAATCTTTTTGGTTGTATTTGTAGTTACCGTGTTCTACGACGATAATTAATGCTTAGTTCCTCGTTTAATTGTGTTAGGAATGACTTGTAGATTAAGGGAAGTTGAAGAAGTGTGTTATCTATCTTTTGTTAAGAAAATACGCGGGCTCATATGTCCATGTTTCTTATTCTTTGAAAATATGCAATTCATCACCTTTCATCATTTTTTCTTAATATTTCTTATTGCTTTTTATTTTACATCTTTGCCTTTGGCATGAACAGTGTTCCTACATGAACTGGGTGATTCGCCCTCCGCTATGATTGACCCTAAAGTGTAGAGTATAACGGAATGTAAACTTAAGATATCTCGTATAATTGAGGGGGGAGCAGCAGCAACAACATACCCAGTTGGATCCCATAAAGTGAGGTCTGGGGAGGGTAAAGTGTACGCAGACTTTACCCCCACCTTGGAAGGTAGGGAGGTTGTTTCCGAAAGACCCTCGGCTCAAAAGAAAACGAGGGAAAAGAGTCAGATACGGACAAGCAAATCAAAACCATGTGAAAATGAGAAATAGCAAGAGCAACGAAGTCATGATAAAACAACAAAGATAGACAAGACCAACACATAGAAGCAGGATAAAAATACTCCTAATACGAGAAAGGAAACCTCGCGGCCCCCCACTAGCCCTCTACCCTGATACTCGACCTCCACCCCCTCCTATCATCGGTCATGTCCTCGGTAAGCTGGAGTAACGCCATGTCCTGCCGAATCACCTCTCCCCAGGCCTTCTTTGGCCTACCCCTCCCTCTCTTCAGGCTCACCACAGCCATCCTCTCACACCTCCTCACTAGCGCATCTCTGCCGTGGCCGAACCACCTCAACCTCCCTTCCCGCATCTTATCCACCACAGGGGCCACACCCACCTTATCCCGAATCACTTCATTTCGAATCCTATCTCTCCTGGTATGCCCGCACATCCATCTCAGCATTATATAATTGAGGGAGCATCTAATAATATTGCAGCGACAATAAAAGGGCTTTTTTAGTCCTCACAAAACTTCCCAGAAATTATCAAACTTTTCAATTAACTATTTCTAGGTCCTGATCTTATTTTTTAAAGTTAAATTTATTTTTGGTTCTTATGGTATATTTTTAAAAGCTGTCGAACAGTCTGCCTTATTTACTTATTTTCTATCCGATATCTGGTATCCGCATTAGAGCTCGCCTAATCCAGATTCGTGTCGCATAGAGCCCAATCGGGGGAAGCGCTCCCTACCAAGGATTTTTTCATACCCAGGCTCGAACCCGAGATCCCTAGTTAAGGGAGGAACAACCCCATCCGCTACACTTTATTTTTCCTATTGCTCTTTTCTATTGATCTTATCTATTAACCTAAAAATAGTCATTTCTTGGCTAGATATTCTTGCTTCTTGTTGTTCTTTGTTTTCTTCTTTTTTCATTTGTTGCTTATTATAGATTTTTAAATGTAAGCATTTCTTTTACTTTATATTTATATTATGAAATTTGAAAATTTCTGAAAATTCTTTTACTCATATGTAGGGATTTCTTTTACTTTATATTTATAATACTCTAATGAGCTCATATATGTTTACCAAGAATAGTACAAAAATGATTTTTAGATAGTTTTAAAAATTATTAAATGATGCCATAAAATGTTGAAAATGAAGACAATATTATCAGTCAAGATCGGGTTATCTTTAAAATCTCTGGCTTGGTTAACTAAAATTAATCTTTTAAACACAAAATGAGTTTGAAGTAGGGTGAAATTAGAGTGTCAGCTACCGATTTGATCGGATTCGGTAGCACTTTGGTTCAAATTCTGTATGTCTTAAAAGTTCATTAAATATGTATAAATTATTAATTTAAAACTAAATAACTTAAAAAATTAGGATTCGAAACTCATATATTTCAAATTATGGCTCCGCATTTAATTTGAAGTAAATAATTTCATCAAAATAAAAGTTAAGATATTAAAGGAGTGAAATGTAATTTTTGCTTTTATATATTGAAAATATACTTATTTGAAGTTTAATTATTACCAACATAAATTATATTTCTTTAATTAAAATATTACTTTTTATATCTGGAGTTGGGCCCGGGCTTAGCACGGGCCTCGTGAAACTAGTTTCTACAAGAAGGATCCTATGCTCCGAGGAAGATTTGCCCCTTGAAGTAATCATGAATCATGTTACATTCTAGTACTAAACTATCTGAATCTATGTTGCACGGCCTCTCCAGGTCCTCCAAAATTATACTACTTTTGAAAGATCCAACACACACCCTGTGGCACTTTGAAGAGTCCGAACAACATCGATCTTAGTCTTGATCATCAGAGATGATGCATATAGTTAGTTCCCATGTGATTAGGAGTCATAAGTATCTAAATATTCCCCATGAAAACCAGCAAATTTCTGTAACCAATAAACAAAAAGATCTGCTCTTAAATTTATAATATGTACAAGATATTGAATATATTACAAACTTCTAGATCTACTCTTTTTACTGCCTCACAAAAGAGGTGCAAACAGCATATTATAACTATATCAATGCAGTATAGGATAACATATTGAACTAAATTACAGATTTGCTAGTGTTATCTAGGACCTGAGACTTGCTGTGAAGACATATAAGATAATGAATTGTAAGAACTACTAGTAGTACTGCTAATGTTCCTGTTTTGTTGATGTAACTCAAACACATTAACCTCTTGATCCCCCTCGATTGTCGATGCTTCAGTAAACCTACGACCATAAAATCGCAGAAAATTGAGTGATTGAACCTCTGGCTCACCCAAAGGTAACACACCTTCTAACATGCCAACAATATTGGCCATTGTTGGTCTCAGAGTTGGCTCTTGATGCAAACAACACAAAGCCACGCGTACTAGCTTCTCAACTTCCTCACTTTTGGCACGCCCCACAACCCGCGGATCCACAAGCTCCAGGTACTTTTTCTGTTCATGCATTTCCAATGCAAATAATGGGAAGTAGATTGGTTGATTCGCTGAGCCAAGAGATGATGGAGAAACCATATTCCTCTCACTACTATCGCTTTGAGAAGTAGTGTCATTCGGTGGTTGGAATGAGGAGTTCTTCTTCCCTCGTACTATTTCTAGTAACACCATTCCGTAGCTGTAAACATCTGATTTCTCCGTAATGGCTGAGCTAGTCAGCCATTCAGGGGCTAAGTAGCCTCGAGTTCCTCTCATCGTGGTAAACCAACTTGATTGCTCAGGATTCAGAAGCTTGGAGAGCCCGAAATCTGATATTTTTACCTGCAGGTTGTCATGGAGGAGTATGTTTTCTGGCTTAACATCGCAATGTATGATCTTTTGCTCACAACCGCCATGCAGATAAGCGAGCCCACGTGCTGTTCCAAGCGCGATTTCAAACCTGGTACGCCAATCTAAGCCAGGTCCATTCCCAAAAAGGGTACGATCCAACGAGCCTTGATTCATATATTCATACACCAGAAACCTTTCTCCCCTATGTGCACAAAATCCTTTCAAACTAACCAAATTAACATGGTGAACTCTCCCAATAATCGCGATCTCCGTGCAAAACTCCTTTTTCCCATGAGCCCCGAGACAATTCATCTTCTTGACAGCGATAACCGCTCCATCAGAAAGAGTACCTTTATATACTGTCCCAAATCCGCCCGAACCAATTTGAGTTCTGAAATATTCCGTGGCTACCCGAATCTCTTCATAATCAAATCTCACAGGCAATCCCAGTATGGACATACTCTCGAACTCACCAGAAGAATAAGAATCCGCACCACCAAACTCTTTGCCGGAATTTTCCAACAATTTTTTTCTCCTCATCAACCATATTATCCCAGCCATAATCACAAGGATAAACAGAACACCGGATAAAGGAAGTAAAACCATAGCAACGACGGGGAATCTACTCTTTTTACTTGAGTTATCAGTCGGATCAAATGAGGACGGTTTAGAAATGACCTTAACGTATCCCAATCTATCAGAATCTGAGCCCCTCAAAATCGAACCAAGAAAATTTTCAATCATATAACATGACCCTGAGGACTGATCATGAAAAACTCCCAAGCAAGAACAATTCTTAGAGCAAAGATTTTGACAAACAGATAAATTAACACCATGCATTTTCGCCTCATTAAAATCATTAGCAAAATAGTCCATACCATTCTCCAGCCTCAGGTACGAAACACGATTTCCAAATTCAGTAACGTTCGCGTTCAAAGATGCATTACAAGAAGCTGGCATTACTAAATTTCTGTCAGTTGGAGCACAACTACCATTTTCCTCAGAACTAACACGAAATCCCGGTGGACAAGAACATCTTCCTCTATCACAAACTCCGAGCTTCTTGCAAGTGAAAGCAACCCGACAACTATCAGAAGGAGTGTTAAATTCAGACAACCAATTTCCATCACTAAATCGTTTGACAGTAAAATGTCCATTTTCTTCCAATTTAGCAATCCTAAAATCAGGAGATTTCAGGTCCTCCAAAACCAACTGGATTGCTATTTTTGTTCCATTAGACCCCAAAAGAAACAATCCATTACTCTCTATCATCATATACTCCACCGGAGTATTTGTATCTCGAAAAACTTTGGTCTCCATGGTTAATTTCCAGTAAGTCATTTCATTCCACTTTAACATTGCATCATTGTCTGCCACAAAGAATTCATAGTCGCCTTCTGCAAGTTCATCATCTTTCAACGAACTAACCAACGATTTCCTAACAGGTAATCGTTGGCCTACAACAACGGTATCTATTGGAAAATCAAAACTTTCCCACACACTATTATTGAAATCATCAACCAAAACCAAGTTCCCGGATTCAAGAAGTTGCAAAGAAGTAATAGAACTACTAGTATTTCGTGAATGAAATGGCTTTGTTGACCAAATGGGGTCACCTGAATCATCAAAAAGAGCAAGGCCATCGACAGATAGGCGAAGCTGAGCTGAATCAGAGACAGGTAAATTTCGATTCGCAGACCAAACAACGACATGGGAGTTAGAGTGTATGATGACAAAGTAGTAGGATCTTTCTTGGGGCTTTATGTTTGTAATTGCTGCTTTGAAAGTTCCATTTGGTGATGACAAGAAAGCACCAGAATTATCAATGAACAAGAGAAATGTAGCAGTGAAATTTGGTGTTAATGGTTGAAAAGAAAGAGGACCACAGTGTACAAGAAAACAAGATAACAAAAGGGTACCAATGAATAAGAAGAAAGAAGATCCCATACCCTTGAGATATTACAGAGAGAAATTATAGCAATAAGAACAGTTGCCTAAAAGAAAAATGGCTTGAAATAAGCAGTTTTTTAATCAAACAAGCATGTTCTTGTTGCATTCTTTTCTCTTTTCCGTCTCCTTATTTGGTAGGTAAACTGGTTTGTACCTACTTTTACCTAGGAGAACGAAAAACGAATCGGAGCAACAAAAAACTGAATCTCAATTGATTGTGGTAGCAATGTTACCCTATCACTTACAATATATGTAATTTGTGGAAGCAAGTCTACTCTGTTACTTGAAATTTTTTGAACAGAAGCAACAAAGAACTGAATCTCAATGGTCGCGGTAGAAAAATCAATTTGTCACTTAGAATCTGAGTGGATATTGGCAACAAGACTACTCTGTCACTTAATGTTTGACGAGGAGAACAAAACTTTGGTGAGCATGAATTGAAGCAACAAAGAGCCGAATCTCAATTGGTCGTGGAAGCAAGATCAATATGCCACTTACAATCTCAGTGGATCGTGGCAGTAAGGCTACTCTGTCACTTAAAATTTGGCAAGATGAACGGAACTTTTTTTAAAATAGAATTGGAGCAACAAAGAAGGTCACTCTATGACAAGGCCACTCTGTCACTTACAGTACCCTTGTCGCGTATAGAATAACGGAAATTGTTTCTATTTTGGAGTTTTATAAATTTGACTTTGGTGCTTCTTCAAAAGTATGGCTATAATTTACTAGATTGAAGAAGCCAGTATGTGTGTGAATTATGGTTTTGCAGAAAGGGTAAGATGATCTATTCTTCTTTGATTTGTTCACTTTTATTATTATGTCTAAATGTTAGTAACAGGTAGTTGTTGAGTTGGTGTTAGTTGAAATCTTGAAGATTGTGTTAGGGAGTTTTCCTTTTTTTCTCCGCGTTGACTAAACTGTACAGTATGCAGGCGGCGCCATAGTCATTGATGGGGCGGCCCCATTTTCATTTAAACTACTATGTCCAAAAATAGAGCTAGTACTAGAATAATCTTTTTTTTTTTCTAAACTACTCTCTCAGTTTCAAATTATGTATAGTGGTTTTTAAACATAATTATCTTAAATTATTTGTTATTTTAAAAATTTAATATAACATTAATTATTATTTTCCTATTTTACTCTTTGTAGTTATTATTCTTGAAGACTACAAACACATCAATTATGAAGTGATATAACGATTGCTCAAATATCAATGAAGGATAGAATAGTTAAAAACTCTTCCTAATTAATGGTTTTAACGGGCGTGTAACGACAAATAATTTAAGACGGAGGGAGTATTCAGAATTTGAAATTTATAGCCCGACTAATTCAGATTTGCATCAAATAACCACAATGGGCTAAAGCACTTCTACTAGTAGAGGTGGATACAAGATTTGATGGGTATGAAATCTGGCGACCCATTGTTTGTCATTGAACCCCTAGCGCATTTATGCTACTTTGGTTCACAACTTATTATATGTACATACAACATATTCAGTTAATTTCTGAGCATACATATCAGGTTTGAACTAAAGTTATTAAGTTATGTCGAACTTGTATAATGGAAAATATATACCGCCCTTACCTCTTGAGAAGTTTTTTATTTTTCAAGGTTCAAACTCGAGAAGCCTAGTTGATAGTAAAATGGTCTCGAACATCCCCTCGGTGGTAGTATCGGACTAACTTTTACATATCACAAAGGCGATTGCATTAATAGAGTTCGAACTCGAAATCAAGAATGAAGGAATAATCTTTGGTGATAAGACTTTTGCTACATATCATAAATACCGTTAGAATTTATGATCTTGAACAAGCCACTAATATTTTTTATGAATATAAGAGAATGCCATTAAGATAAAACATGAAAGTTAAAATTTTAAAAAAATCCACTAGAAAAAATTGTCATTTTTCGAACATATTAAAAAAGCAAAGATGTCTGGTAAAAGGAATAAAAGCGCATTTGAAATATAAAAGCTCCGTTGGATCTCACGCTGTTTTAACCACAAAAGAATCAACACAGGCATACCTTCTAAATTAAAATAATCCAGGGGGACATCCTCTGTGTAAGCAGCCAAAACAATCTTTTATTTATTTATTATGGAATTTAAATTTATAGTAATAATAATAATAATAATAATATACTTTATCAGTATTTTTATTATTACAACCAGTATTGATACTGTACCTGTTGTATAAACTTACTACAAATTGACACAATAAGTACTTGGATATACTTTACTCGCATTAAATAAATATCCATGTTCTATCCAAAGATGTAACATGCCTCATAAAACAATTCACAAAAAAATATTTTTCGTACTTACTCTTCTTACTATTTTTTTTTTATTCATTTTATACTACTATAATGTTAAAAGAATAATCGAGTGACCAGTGCTGAATTTGAACCTAGCTATAACCTAAATAATTTTTTAACCTCCTTCCCACTTTAGGAGACTCTTATAATAAGGGACACTATACTTGCTTGGAAATAAAGTAATGCTAGTAAATTGAATTACACTGATAAAATAGAAGCATAGTATAATATATTTTTATGTTTTTTAAGATGATGTCAATTTTATGTATTAATATGACGTATTTATAGCTACATATTATCAACCTTCAACCTACCCCAATCAGTGGCGGGGTCAGAATTTTCAGGAAGGGGGTTCAAAAATATGAAGAGGTAAACATACACCAAGCCTATTCCGAACAGCCACCAAGCCTATTCTGAACAGGCATGTTCGAGGCTATATAAACTGAGGCAATGCCTCAATTTTCGACTACTGAACAATTTTTCCTTGCATTACATATTCTGCATTCTTTCTCCACAAATAAAACTATCGAGTCTTACTGTGTTTCGTTGCCAGATTTGAGTTCGCCGAAGTCGTAGGCGTTTGAGGTACTGCCACTCCTACGACAGGTATATCCGTTATATCCTGGGAGGAAATAATCCGTAACCTCGGGTACAGTGAGGGGGTTAAATTCCTTAAGGACACACAGTGAATTCTGTGGTCTCGGATATTTGTTAATTTTATTCACACAGTTTTTTTGTTTTTTTTTTCATTTTCTACTTACTGGTTTTATTTCCAGTTTCTGATTTTGCTTTACGACAGTTCTGAACACGGGAGGATAACAAGCTTAAGGGATTTAACAACTATTTCTGTGTTCATTTGTTGTTGTTTAACGATTACAGAACGTTATTTCAAAGGGAAAAAAAAATTGTTTTCGTTAACAGAAAACAGTGATGTCCACAAAATAAAAGAAACTTGTGTCTTTGTTGTTTGCATGTAACGAACTTGTATGTTGCTTGGAGACTAAAATCTTCAGATTTTCTACTCCGGTTGAGATTAAAGTTTTCAGAACTTTCTACTCATTTGGATACTTGATTTGAAGATATAAAAACTTCATCAAGTATACAACATACAGTTTCCTACATTCTGTTTAAAGGTTTTAAATCTGTCTTGTGTAAACTTGATTCGGTTTGAAGAAATAAAATCTTCACCGTTGTGTATTATATTTATTGCTATCAAAACAGATTCAGTTCGAACATTTTTTGAATTTAAACTGATTCACTGTTTATTAAATTTTCTATTGTTTCCTACGACAGAAATGGGAGACCAAATTCCAAATTCCAAATTTGAATGCTACTGCTACTGCTAATGCCACACCAGCCCCCGTGGTTGGTTCTACGAGCAATGCTGCGTCCTCCAGTCGTACCGCACCAGCACCGGCTCCGGCAGAGAAGCCCGGAAAATTCACCGGGATTGATTTCAAACGATGGCAACAAAAGATGTTCTTCTATTTAACTACTTTAAGCCTTCGAAAGTTTATTAAGGAGGACGTTCCGGTTCTGCCGGAATCAACACCTGAGAATGAACGTTTTGTTATAACTGAGGCATGGAAGCACTCAGATTTTTTGTGCAAGAATTATATTCTTAGCGGACTGGAGGATGATCTTTACAACGTCTATAGCAATGTGGGAACATCAAAAGAGCTATGGGATGCGTTGGAAAAGAAATATAAAACAGAAAATGCTGGACTAAAGAAGTTTATCGCTGCCAAGTTTCTGGACTACAAAATGGTAGATGGCAAGTCTGTTGTTACTCAAGTTCAAGAGTTGCAGGTTATCATCCACGATCTCCTCGCTGAAGGTATAAATCTGCTTAATACCTTTATCAAAAGTATTCAGTACACTATTACTTACATATTGTTTGGTGTAGGTTTGGTGATTAGTGGGGCGTTTCAAGTTGCGGCAGTGATAGAAAAGTTGCCTCATTCATGGAAAGACTTCAAAAATTACTTGAAACACAAGCGAAAGGAGATGACACTGGAAGATCCCATTGTTCGGTTGAGAATCGAGAAAGATAACAATGCAGCGGAGAAGAAGGCAAATGGGAGATCAACCATAGGGGGAGCACATATTGTTGAAATTGGCCCAACTAATCTGAAAAAGAGGAAAAAGGCATCGGGACCAAGGAACTATCCCAACAAGAAGAAATTCAAGGGAAACTGCCACAATTGTGGAAAAATCGGACACAAAGCTACAGACTGTCGTGCTCCGAAGAAGGAAAAGAAGAAGGGTCAGGCTAATATGGTTGAAACAAACGATGAGGTTGATGACTTGTGCGCTATGTTGTCTGAGTGCAACCTAGTGGGAAATCCGAAGGAGTGGTGGATTGACTCTGGCGCCACTCGCCACATTTGTGCTGTTAGAGAAGCCTTTGCTTCATATGCTCCCGCCGGGCCCGACGAGACCATTTACATGGGAAATTCTGCAACGGCCAAGATTGAAGGTTATGGAAAGATCCTGTTGAAGATGACCTCTGGCAAGGTGGTGACCCTCAATAATGTCTGTCATGTTCCTGAAATTAGGAAAAATCTAGTATCTACCGGACTTCTAGTGAAGAATGGTTTTAAGTGTGTTTATGTTTCTGACAAGGTTGTAATAAGTAAGAACGAGATGTACATAGGAAAAGGTTACCTTACAGAGGGCCTTTTCAAACTGAATGTAATGGTTGTTGCTAATAATAATAAAGTTTCTGCTTCGTCTTACTTGATTGAGTCAAATGATTTATGGCATTCACGTTTAGGACATGTCAATTATAAAACTTTGCGAAAAATGATTTGTTTGGAAATATTCCCTAAGTTTGAATGCAATCAATCAAAATGTCAAATCTGTGTTGAATCTAAGTATGTTAAACATCCTTATAAGTCAATTGAAAGGAATTCAAGTCCTTTAGACTTAATCCATACAGATATTTGTGACATGATGTCAATCCCATCTCGCGGTGGAAAGAAGTACTTCATAACTTTTATTGACGATAGTACGCGGTATTGCTACGTTTATTTACTTAATAGTAAAGATGAAGCAATTGAAGCATTCAGGCAGTACAAAACTGAAGTTGAGACTCAACTTAACAAAAAGATTAAAATGATAAGGAGTGATAGGGGCAGTGAATATGAATCTCCTTTTGAACAAATATGTTTGGAATATGGTATTATTCATCAAACGACTGCCCCTTACTCGCCACAATCAAACGGAATTGCAGAAAGGAAGAATAGAACACTAAAAGAAATGATGAATGCCCTGTTAATAAGTTCTGGGTTACCCCAGAACTTGTGGGGGGAAGCTATTCTAAATACTCAATCGAGTGCCCCATAGCAAAACAAAATCAATTCCATACGAAAAGTGGAAAGGAAGGAAGCCCAATTTGGAATACTTCAAAGTGTGGGGGTGTTTGGCCAAGGTGCAAGTTCCTAAACCCAAAAGGGTAAAAATAGGACCTAAAACCGTTAATTGTGTTTTTATAGGATATGCCACAAATAGTAAGGCATATCGGTTTCTGGTTCACAAATCTGAAAATCCCGACATTCAGGTGAATACAGTAATTGAATCAGATAATGTTGACTTCTTTGAAACCATATATCCGTATAAAAAGGAATGTGAGTCGTCTAGCAAAGAATCTAAACGACCTCGGGAAGAAACAAAGGAAAATATTCCTGATAAGGAAAATCCAAGACGCGGCAAACGTCAAAGGACGTCTACTTCCTTTGGACCAGAGTTTCTAACATTTTTGTTGGAAAATGAGCCTCGAACTTTCAATGAAGCTATGTCTTCATCGGAAGCTCAATTTTGGAAAGAGGCAATCAATAGTGAGATAGAATCCATATTGGACAACCATACTTGGGAATTGGTTGATCTTCCTCCAGGGAATAAACCTTTAGGTTCCAAATGGATTTTCAAGCGGAAAATGAGAGCTGATGGTAGTATTGATAAATATAAGGCAAGACTAGTTGTTAAATGTTTTAGACAACGAGAAGGTCTTGATTACTTTGATACATACTCGCCGGTAACGAGGATTACATCTATTCGGGTGTTAGTAGCGTTAGCCGCCGTGTACGATCTTGAAATCCATCAAATGGATGTGAAAACAGCCTTCCTAAATGGAGAGTTAGAGGAAGAAATTTACATGGAACAACCTGAAGGGTTTGTAGTTCCAGTGAAAGAGAAGAAGGTGTGTCGACTTGTTAAGTCTCTTTACGGACTAAAACAAGCACCCAAACAGTGGCATGCAAAATTCGACCATACGATGCTGTCAAATGGATTTAAGATAAATGAGTGTGATAAATGTGTCTACATTAAGAACACTCCGAACCACGTCGTCATTGTTTGTTTATGCGTGGATGATATGTTGATAATGAGTAACGACATTGCTAACATAAATGCTACCAAGCGCATGCTTGCTAGCAAGTTTGATATGAAAGACTTAGGAGCTGCCGATTTAATTCTGGGAATTAAAATCCATAAGACTCCTCAAGGTCTAGCATTGTCACAATCTCATTATATTGAAAAGGTACTTGAAAAGTTCAAATATTTGGACTTTAAAGTTGCAAAGACGCCAATTGATATGAACCTTGCTCTTGCAAAGAATAAAGGTGAAAGTCACTCTCAATTGAATTATGCCAGTGTGTTGGGAAGTTTGATGTATATCATGAACTGTACGCGACCTGATTTTGCGTGTGCTATAAGTAAACTAAGTCGCTACACTAGTAATCCCGACCAAAATCATTGGCTGGCAATGAAACGAGTTTTGGGGTATTTGAAACATACTCAAAACTTTGCTTTGCATTATAATAGGTATCCTGCAGTTATTGAAGGATATAGTGATGCAAATTGGATCACCGGTTCAACTGAAACTAAATCCACGAGTGGATATGTTTTTACCATAGGTGGAGGAGCAGTGTCTTGGAAGTCATCCAAACAGACATGTATCGCCCGCTCTACAATTGAATCTGAGTTCATAGCTTTAGACAAAGCCGGTGAAGAAGCTGAATGGCTCCGGAATTTCTTAGAAGATATTCCATTTTGGCCCAAACCGTTGGCTCCTATATGCATACATTGTGACAGCCAAGCGGCAATAGGAAGAGCCGGGAGCGTTATGTACAACGGAAAGTCTCGTCACATACGACGAAGACATAATACCGTTAGACAACTACTCTCTAGTGGAATTATCACAATTGACTATGTTAAGTCAAGAGATAATGTGTCGGATCCACTAACTAAAGGCCTAACTAGAGAGGTGGTTGAAAGATCATCGAGGGGAATGGGACTTTGGCCGAGGACAAGTCATCATGGCGGTAACTCTACCTAGAAGACTGGAGATCCCAAGATCTAGGTTCAAAGAGATCAAACAAAGTCATTGATGACGGTTCAACATTGTCACAATAACCTTTTGGTCCATTCTCGTGATGAGACAATATTCAGTACCAGGATAAAGTATTACGACTTTTTAATGGTTTCTAAGTTTGATACGGGGTATATAAAATAGTGTATCTACGGGATGACACATTTGGAAATCACATATGTAAGTGTGAAGTGTAAGCCGCTTCAAGGAGAATTCTGTGAGGCCAATTCTCTACGCACTTATGAACCAGGCAGTGTTCATGGCTGAAACGAACAAAACAATGAGAACCAAAGATGGTTAAAGGGTTAATTGTGTGACATGTGGTTGTCTAGGTATACACCAAAGCTCGACGGTTCAAAGATATCAAATCTACCGATTGACCGAGTATATCCGACATATGTTCACTACGGAAAGTTCAAAGAGAAATCTACTTATCCAGATGCGATTAATCCTTGCTTACGAATCACACAGTATTTTTGTCATGCATGTTTTTCCATCATATAGCCATTCCCCATTCATGTGGGGGATTGTTAAAGCTAGTTAATGATTGAAGCTAGCTAAGTTGGTGTGAATGAGAAATGGATGGAAAAAGATAATGGAAGGAAAATGAAGTTCAAAGCAAAGTTCCTTTGAAAAGGAGCCTTGTACCACATTGGTGGTAGAAAGGGAAAGTTATGTGCTTATATTAGAAAGCACTTCCTCTAGCTCTTAAAGGGTCAAGAAGAGGGACTCCCCTCGCGCCGTCGTCGTCGCTTGGCTCGGCTTCGGATTTGGATTTGGTCTGATTGATTGATAATCTTTTTAGCTCTTAAAGGGTCAAGAAGAGGGACTCCCCTCGCGCCGTCGTCGTCGCTCGGCTCGGCTTCGGATTCGGATTCGGTCAAATGATCTGATTGATTGTTTATTTAAATTCAATCTTCATTTTCTGAAATTATTTTGTTATTTTCGCCGTAAAATATTAATTAAAAATAATTAAATTTTCGCGGAATAAAATTTAAAGGAGAAAAAAAAATTCCCAACGTTCTTATTTTTTCGGAAAAGGCATGGCCTTTCCGAACAGCCACCAAGCCTATTCTGAACAGGCATGTTCGAGGCTATATAAACTGAGGCAATGCCTCAATTTTCGACTACTGAACAATTTTTCCTTGCATTACATATTCTGCATTCTTTCTCCACAAATAAAACTATCGAGTCTTACTGTGTTTCATTGCCAGATTTGAGTTCGCCGAAGTCGTAGGCGTTTGAGGTACCGCCACTCCTACGACAGGTATATCCGTTATATCCTGGGAGGAAATAATCTGTAACCTCGGGTACAGTGAGGGGGTTAAAACACACAGTGAATTCTGTGGTCTCGGATATTTGTTAATTTTATTCACATAGTTTTTTTTTTTTTTCATTTTCTACTTACTGGTTTTATTTCCAGTTTCTGATTTTGCTTTACGACAGTTCTGAACACAGGAGGATAACAAGAATTTTAGTATATATTTGCGGTCTTAAACAAAACATGGTATTTCAATTGATATAAGAGAATGTCACTATGAAAAAGTAAGAAATTTAAAATTAAACAACTTCTAAATATATAAACGTGTCATTCTTTCTAAAATAAACAGAGAGTATCATATAAACCAAAACAAACAAAATAGTATTTTAACTATTATTTCTCTTTTTATATTGCCACTTTCGTACTCGGATGCAAACAAAACATAATAAATTAAAGAACACACTAGGAATTGATTAAGAATGGGCGTCACTATTATTGATTATGTTCTTTTCGCGACAATTATATTTTGTCTTGAAATGTTTTTTCGCTTTACGATGAATAACTCATCGGAAAAAGTCAGGTGACAAATTCACTGAAATCAGGTAAACTCTATTTAGCTCGAAGCATTAATTTTCATAATTCACTAATATTCAACTAATTCAAATTTGCAACGCGTACGATTCTAAAATGAAAAAGCACTCATAAAAAATCTCTCTTTCTACTTGTCGAAATAGAACTTCTAACTTTTAATTAAACTATCTCATTCAATGTATCATCACGCACTATATGTTTTTCGGTGCGGTGTTGACAATTTCGCGTTAGACATGTTGTCCTGTCTTTGGATAGAAAAAGAAATCATTTGGCAAAGACTAGTTGGAAGTTGCATGCGTCTTTAATGCATAAACCTATGTCAACGCCCAAATCATATTTTATTCCCTTTCACTTGCACACTTCACAAATTAATCAAATGACAAGACAAGTTAACCACAAAGGTGCTTTGGTCAAATGCTCTGCTGTAAATGCTGTGGCAGTGTTGATTTGCCAAATTGCACTAAGTCCAGGTTTTGGTTCTTCTTTTGCTACCCGTTTTCTTGGTCGGTTTCAATGGTGACATGTTAGTCATGTGAAGTACTTCTATATACTAACTAGTTGTTTGAGATCCGTGTTAAGTTCGAGCTCAAACTCAATAAATAAAAATAGATATTTTAATTAAAAAAATATAATTTATGTTAGTAATATTCAAATCTCATATAAGTAAATTTGCAATATATAAAAGTAAAACTTTTATTTCATTCCTTTAATATTTTAACTTTCATTTTGATGAAATTATTTACTTCAAATCAAATGCGGAGCCAAAATTTGACAGTCATGAGTTTTGGATCCTATTTTTTTTTAAAGTTATTTTGTTCATTAATAATTTATACATAGTTAATGAACTTTTAAGACGAATACAAAATTTGTGCAGCCGATGGGGCTGCTCATCCCTTAAGTAGGGGTCACGGGTTCGAGCTTGGGTATGAAAAAATCTTTGGAGGGAGTGCTTTCCCCGAATATGCGCTACACAATGCGAATTATCTGGATTAATCGGGCTCAAATGCGGATACCGGGCACCGGATAGAAAACCAAAAAAACAGGAAAAATGAGGTAAAAGGTTCGACAGTTTTTGAAAAGTAGACCTTAAGAACAAAAAGTAAATTTGATTTTTAAAAATAAGATTAGGACCTAGAAATAATTAATTGAAAATTTTGACATTTTATTGAAAGCTTTTGTAAGGACTATAGAAGCCTCTTAGTTGTCCCTTATATATAATAGTAATATTTATTTTGAACTAAGTATAAAAGTTAAAAATATTGCTCTATAATATAAAACCGAGGGAGTAAAGAGAAAGAAAAAAAAACCACAAAAAATTATTACAATATCAATATACAAATTAAAGAGGGAATGAACTTAAGAAAAATAATTGGTGTTAAGAATTGGGAATAACCAACCAAAATGCAACAATTGGAACACACTTGGTGTAACATGAATGGTCAATAAAAAATGTGAGGACTACAAAACTTGCATATTCTCCCTTATATGTAAGTATAATATAGTACCCATGTCTTCATTTATTCTTCTCAATTTGTTGCTTATATGCTCCTGATGCTTTATTTTAGATATTGATGATTGATGGAACACCGAATTTAAGAAAGAAAAATAATGTGCATTTATTAAAAGTATAGTAAAATACATCGATCTATAGGTGTGAAAGTATGATAAATGAATGGTGACGCACATAGCTTCGGTTATGCCCCTTCTCTTGCCTCACCTCTTAACAGACAAAGCGAGCCACTTCATTCTGAATTAATAAAACTCAAAATCAGTAAAATTCTCCAAGTAGAATTCGAACCTACAATCAATAGTTGAGAGTCGACTGCTCTACCACTGAGATACTGAGAAATAACAGGAAATCCGATCTCATAGAATTAATTCATTCACATTCTCAACTCATAACCAATATGAGCTTGATAATTCCTTCATAACTTCCGAAACTTCTTTCATATTGGCTCATTTACATGACTCATTTTAGAGGAAACCTCTAAGTGACTCCATCTCATTATATTTCTTTCATATCCCAATTTCAGCTTAAAATTACATGGAAGGAAGTAGGTTTGTAGAATGACCTACCATTTCTTGAAATCTATCCAAACTCAACAAAAGATAAGGCATAATGGAAAAAAATCTATATTATTTTTACTCATGTTAGTACATTTACTTTATATCCTATAATTACTAAGAGTTTGTTGTTCTAGTAGAGATTTTCTGTAGTAGAAAATATAGAGCACATATGGTGCCTTTTTATATGTATTATTTTTGTATAATGTTAGCCTAAATTTTAAATGGGAAATATGGTCAGTGAAGATTTATATAGCCGTTCATGACTTTTTGGTAATGCGGCGTAGGATTAGTAATACTAGTAGTAGTTATTGATCAAAATTAAACTCAGTAATTGTGGTCTTAAACATGTCATGACATATTTATAATAGTAAGATCATTTCATGGAAAATAAAATGAGAAGTAAAATTTTATTTTTAAATAAAAAAAAGATGTCATAAGTTTAAATAAATGTAAAATAAAATAAAGGGTGTGGTTCATTATTTAGTGGATTCTGTACAGAAGAGAAAACAAAGCATGTGAGAGAACATATTGTTTGTTCCAAACACGAATGGTCCTTTGAGATTACAAAATGCAAACCCATGTTCTACTCTGTTTTCATTCCAAATGTATCATATACATTAGTAAATGTTTGTTCTGTTGAAATGTAGCAGAAAAAGGGGTCATTTGCACGATAGTCCTCCAAAGGCACTGGTCTTTAATTTTTAGCCCTCATATGGGTGGTCTTTAATTTGTCTTTCGCTAAAAATCTCTTGGTTTCGGGTTCGAATTCCCGTTTAATCAAAAATTGAAAAACAAAAATCGCAAGGTAGAGTTTGGATTCACAAGGCAGAGTTTTGCATGCAAAACTTTACCTCAGACAGAGTTTCAGGTAGAATTTCGCCTTCAGACATTTTTTTTTTTTTTTACTTAGTTAAAATTTTATAAACCTTTGCCTTAAGGTCTAACTTTTGCCCGAATAGGCCTAATTTTGGATAAAAGTTTGCCACAAGGCCTAACCTTTGCTAATAGGCCTAATTTTGCTACAAACCTCTACTTTCTGATTTTTTTTTTCTTTACTGAGCTGAAGTTTTAGCTCAAAACCTCAAAATAGTAGGCGAAGAACAAAAATTAAGTATCAGACCAATGCCTTTGAAGGAAATACGCACAAAAGAATGGCAGAAAAGGGCCCATTTAAATTACAAAGATAGAGGCCCGTTTCCTTGAGAAGTCCAAGTTGGCACTCTCGCTTCGAGCTGGTTAATTTATGCAAAGGGACAACTATGTATATATATAATGTGACTATAGTTTTATATTTACAAAACATAACATTACAAACCCTATACAAAACATGTTTTTTTTAAAAAAAGTTTTTTTTTTTTAAAAAAAAATTCGCTCATAAATTTATGTATGAAATGTGTATATCTCACTCAAGGCTTAAAAAGTTCGCTCAAAATTTAGTGTATGAAAAATGTATGAAATGTATATATCTCGTTCAAGGCTAAAAAAATTCGCTCAAAATTGTGTGTATGAAAACAATATGAAATCTGTATCTCGCTCAAGTCTTAAAATTTCGCTCACATTTTCGTGTATAAAGTTCATGTTAGATTTCTGTAAAATTAATACAACTACAATAACATTATATACAACTTTGACACCACATTCAAGACTTAAAATAATCGCTCAAATTTTTTAGTATGAAATGTGTATATCTTGCTTAAGGCTTAAAAAGTTCGCTCAAAATTTATGTATGAAGATCGTATAAAATGTGTATATCTCGATCAAGGCTTAAACATTACGCTCAAAATTTTATGTATGAGAATGGTATGAAATGTCTATATCTCGCTCAAGATTTAAAATTTTATTCACATTTTTCGTATATAAAATTCATATTAGGTATCTAGAAAATTAATACAACTACAGCAACATTGTAACAACTTTCATATAATATTCAAGGCTTAAAGTTTTCGCTCACAATTTTGTGTATGAAAATTATATTAAAAATTTCGCTCACACATACACATTTCATACACAAAAAATTGAGGTAATTTTTTAAGTCTTTGAGCCCAAAAAAAAAATTAATAAAAATTATCTTAAAAAAATATAAAAATTATTTTAAAAAATTAATATATTTTCTGAAAAAAAAAACGAAAAATATATGAAAATCCGTCATGTTTCGTAATATATCATTATATTTTGTAAATAAGCAAAACTATCTATATATTTTGTAATAAAGAGTCTTAAGTAGGCACCCTATGTAATTTTCCCTTATGGGAATGTAACTTTTTAGGCCTTCATTTAAATTTTATCCATATTTTTAAGAATTATGTACAGGACAATTTGCACGATTTCCCTTATTCAGGGGTGGTCTTTAGTTTTTCTCCTTCACCTAAAATACCTCGAGGTTCTGGGTTCTTACCCCCACTCAGTGAAAAGAAGAAAAATTTCAAGGCAGAGGTCTGTAGCAAAATTAGGCCTAACTTTTGTAGAATTCCGACAGAGTAAAAAAAAAAATCTGTCTTGCAAAATTTCGTATAAGGCAGAATTTTCGCGAAGCCATTCCTTGCGATTTTTTTTTTTACTGACCGGGAGTTTGAATTCAGAACCTTGGGCTATTTTTGGCCACTTTTTTAAGCGAAAGACAAAGATTAAAGACCAGTAATTTGAGGGGGGAAAAAATAAAGACCAGCACCTCTGAAGGACAATCCATGCAAAAAAAAAAAAAAAAAAGGTATGCAAATATAATCCTTGAAAAATTACTCCCACAAGTCTAATAGTTGCTTCTATATTGCTCAATCTCACAGACCAAACATTAGATTATCATCTAATGTTTGTAATAACTTATAAAATTCTAGACCTTGTTCTATTGTTTTCACATAAACTTTCTATTTACTCAAAAGATATTATAAACTGTGATCTAAAAGGTTCATAAGCTACAAAAAATAAATAAAAAGAAAGTCATTTACTAAAATTCAATATTAGGAGCGCTTGTTGATATCGGATATCAATTTGCAATTTGTGATTCTTCTGAATTTGCAAATTAATTAGCTTAGTGCATTTAACTTTCAATTAATTGAGATGTATATAATTGATCCTTCGTCATCTTAATTTTAAAAATTTAACCAATTATTAACTTTTTAATCATTTTATTACTTACATATTAGGAAAATTTTATATTTTTTTCTTACTTTATACTTGAAGGTAATATAATTTTACTAATAATCTAAATATAATTATTTTCTATGTGTGAAGGACTAAAATGATACTCCCTCCGGTTCAAAATAAGTATACACTTAGCTTTTAGCACAACCCATAAGAAAATATAACTCCTAGACAAAAATAAATATTTTAATTAAATTATCCTTAATTAAATACTACCTAATTAATATAACTTTTTTTTATTACATAAAGCCTCACTTATCTAAATAGGGGTAAATTTAAAAGAAAATAATTAATTACTTAAGTAACCACTTATTTTAAACCAAAATAAAAAAAATTAACGGACACTTATTTGAATAAGAGGAAGTACTCCTTCCGTTCACTTTTACTTGTCCACTATGGACTTTACACAATTCTTAAGAAATAATAAATGAAGTGCATATTTTACCATGATATCCATATTAATTCATGTATAATTGCATTGAATTTGAAAAATAATTTAGAACGAGTAATTAATGCTAAGGGCAAAACAGAAAAAATAAATTATTTCTCTTGATATGTGAAAGTGGACAAGTAAAAATAAAAATTTATTTATTAAATAGTGGACAAGTAAAAGTGAACGGAGTAAATATTTTTATCTAAATGAGAAAGACCAAAAATTAGAATTATGATTGATAATTTTTCTATCGTTTCATCTTGTGGCTGAAAAACAGATACACGAAGATATAGGCAGTTCTTCCTCTTAACTGTCTAACAGTGCGCCATTCGAAATGGCCGCTGCTATAAATAACTTTTGCCGCCCCAAATTCATTCATCAATATCCAAATGCTAATAGAACTCATCATCATTATAATAATGGAGCTCAGTCCATAATACTACGACGTCGTCATAGCTTACGTGTCTATTGTCAAACAGCTGCAACTGACATTGAGCTCAACGCACGCGCCGCCGGTAAAGACCGTCTCTTAAAGGTGTGTTTCACGCGCCTCCTCTTTTTTTTTTTTCCTTCGAATTTTATTTCTATTTACTACTGATCGTATTAAACAATATTTATAATTATATAGGGAAACATAGTTAATTTTTTTGGCATAATAAATAGGTAGACACCTTAACTTTGGCCTTAACACTTCAACTTTGACGATGACGACGACAACAACAACAACCCAGTGAAATCCCACAACGTGGGGTCTGGGGAGGGTAGAGTGTACGCAGACCTTACTCCTACCAAGGTAGGACGGCTGTTTCCGAAAGACCCTCGGCTCAATAAAAAACATAAAAGGAGGTCAGATAAGGCTAAGAGATTCAAAGCGATATGGAAATGAAGTAACGCAAGCGACACAGATAACATAGAATAATCAAAGCACAGGAAATAACAGATAATAACATAAATCAGAGCACAAGAAATTATACTACGATAATGCGACTACTAATAAGACAGGATAATGAGACTATCTACTAGCCTTCTACCCTAATGTGGGTCCTCCAAACCCTCCTATCTAAGGTCATGTCCTCGGTAAGCTGTAACTGCGCCATGTCGTGTCTAATTACCTCTCCCCAATACTTCTTTGGCCTACCCCTACCTCGTCTGAAACCATCCATGGCCAACCTCTCACACCTCCGCACTGGGACATCTGTGTCTCTCCTCTTCACATGCCCAAACCATCTCAATCTCGCTTCTCGCATCTTGTCTTCCACCGAGGCCACTCCCACCTTGTCCCGAATATCCTCATTCCTAATCCTGTCACTCCTGGTGTGGCCACACATCCATCTCAACATTCTCATCTCAGCAACTTTCATCTTTTGAACGTGAGAAATCTTAACTGGCCAACACTCCGCCCCATACAACATAGTCGGTCTAACCACCACTTTGTAGAACTTGCCCTTAAGTTGTGGTGGCACCTTCTTGTCACATAGCACTCCGAAAGCAAGCCTCCATTTCATCCATCCTGCCCCAATACGATGTGTGACATCATCGTCAATCTCCCCGCTGCCTTGCATAATAGACCCAAGATACTTGAAACTACTTTTCTTCTGGATGGCTTGGGTACCAAGCCTCACTTCCAAGCCAGCCTCCTGAGGTGCTTCACTAAACTTACACTCTAAGTACTCTGTCTTGGTCCTACTCAGCTTAAACCCTTCAGACTCCAGAGGTTGTCTCCAATCCTCCAGCTTAGCGTTAACTCCGCTACGAGTCTCGTTGATCAGGACTATGTCATCCGCGAAAAGCATACACCATGGCACCTCACCTTGAATTTGCCGCGTCAATCCATCCATCACCAAGGCAAATAAAAACGGACTAAGAGCTGATCCTTGATGCAACCCCATCATAACTGGAAAGTGCTCTGAGTCTCCTCCTAATGTCCTTACCTTGGTTTTGACTCCCTCATACATGTCCTTGATCGCCCTAATGTACGCCACAGGTACCCCTTTAGCCTCCAAGCATCTCCATAGGATCTCTCTTGGAACTTTGTCGTAAGCCTTTTCTAGGTCGATGAATACCATGTGTAAGTCCCTCTTCCTCTCCCTATACTGCTCCACCAGTCTCCTCACAAGATGGATGGCCTTTGTAGTTGAGCGTCTCGGCATGAATCCGAACTGATTCTCTGAAATAGACATGCCTTTCCTCACCCTCATCTCCACCACCCTTTCCCACACTTTCATAGTATGGCTTAGCAGCTTGATACCTCTATAGTTGTTGCAACTCTGGATATCTCCCTTGTTCAACTTTGACGTGGCACATAAATTTGGAGGTGTCTAGATGATCATTTTTGTAATTTAGGAGTGTTCGATTGACACAGTGGAGACGAGTTGAGGTGTCTAGATGATTATTTTGTAAGTTGCGAGTGTTGAACTGATAGTAGAGGGCAAGTTTAAGTGTCTATATGTGTATTTTGCCTTTTTTTTTTTTTTTTTTTTTTTTGATAAGCATTAAATGGTTATTAGATAAAAATGGTGAGTTACTTGCTATCACAGGTTAAAATTCATTGCTAGTGACTTAACGGTGTGACTTAGAGGTCGATAAAGTGGATTGAGAACCATGAGGTGTCGGGTTCAAATTCTAGTGGAGTTAAAAATACTAGGTGAATTTTTTGGTGGATAGAGTTACCTGGTACCTGTGCTGTTGGTGGGAGTGGGAGGTAGCAGGTACCCGTGAAATTAGTCGAGGTGCGTCAAAGCTGGAAGCAGATACCCGTGGAATTAGTCGAAGTGCGTTGAGGTTGACAGAGTTACTTTGTACCTGTGTTGGCGGGAGGTAGCAAGTACCCGTAGAATTAGTCGAGGTGCGTCCAAAATAGAAACAGATACCCTGTGGAATTAGTTGAGCTGTGCCCAAGCTGGCCCAGACACCACAATTATTAAAAAAAAAAGAAAAAAGTCATTTTTAATGTAAAAAATCCTTACACTGACTAGTGTATATAACTTAAATCCCTTGTTTTTTCTCTGTTTTGTGAAATTTCATGTTTTCATTAGGTGGATGAATTGGCGTTTTCAATTTTGTATGTATGTAGGTGCCCATATCGAATATAAGGAATTTCTCCATAATAGCGCATATTGATCATGGGAAATCAACGTTGGCGGATAAGTTACTGCAGATGACGGGGACAGTAGAGAGCCGAGATATGAAGGAACAGTTTCTGGATAATATGGATTTGGAAAGAGAAAGAGGCATCACTATCAAATTACAGGTGCGTTTTGATTATTAATCCAGAACCCCAGCCAGGAAAAAATATCTTTTACTTGGTTTTAGTGTGAGTTTTTAGTAAGATTTCTGGTATAGTTGTTAACTTGTTTGATTCCAACAGGATTTATGAAGATAGAGACAAGAATGCGTTTAGGATTTCTTATTTATGTTATCTGATGAAGTATATAGTACTACTACTTGAACCTAGAAACTGATGCTTGTTGACAGTAAAACGTGATACTTTTGGCTACATGCTGTAGTCTTTCCTTGCTATTTACAGGATTTCAGTGCGATAGAAGAATTCTTTTCTTTGATGAGCAATTGTCTCATATATGGGCTTCTAGGATAAGAGCAATTCCTGTAACATGTATTGTGACCTTCACTACTTTAGTCTATTACTTTTGCATGAGGAAGAAAGCAATGTTGTGCATGGCTCTTATTTGCAGTCTGTGTTTTGAGGAAGTTTTATATGCTTTTGAAACCTTTTTTGTCTCAGTATTGATCATTCTGATGCAAACCGAGGAAATTTATGTAGCTTTTTGTTGCAGGCTGCTCGAATGCGTTTCGTTTATGAAAATGAACCATATTGCCTTAACCTGATTGACACTCCAGGTCATGTAGACTTCTCGTATGAGGTATGTGGCAGAAAGGGTGTTAACATGAAAGTGTTGTTCTAACCCTCAATTTACAGTAGTGTCCAACCCTCCCAATCTTATAAAGTAGAATGCATATTGTTGTTGTTTTGTCAAAACAGCAAGGAATTTGTTTTGCTCCTGTAACACAATATAACAGAAGAAATTTCCTATATATGTGAAATGATTGCATCAACATCTTATATTTGAATACTTCATGTAACAAAGCTGAACCTGGTCATAACTTAAACAAATAGCGTATCTTTTATAATAACTTCATTTGGTTTGTGTGTCGAATAGCTCATCAAGGATTCAAATTTTAAGTTGCTTTCACCATGACATAATCCACTTATTAATGGTTGTTAATTTGGCCCGTTTGAAACGATTCAATGAAAGAAAAGGAGATCGGAGAAGTTAAGCCTACTATGATGTACAACTTTTACTGAAGACCAACAGTGTTGCTTTAGCATTTTTCTAATACTTCCTCTATTCCAATTTATGCGGCATACTTTCATTTTTAATTTGTCCCACAAAGAATGTCATACTTTCCTGTTTAGAAATAATTTAACTTTAAATTTTCCATTTACACTTAGTGAGATGATTCATAGCCATACAAATGTCTATGACTTGTTTTAATTTGTCCACAAGTTTCAAAAGCCTTTCTTTCTTTCTTAAACTCTGTTGAGAATATAATTAAATAATAAAAGTGTGCTCTCTCTAAAAGCTTAAGATGAGATGGTCACGCACTTCAACATGGTATTAGAGTAGGTAGAGGTCCTAAGATTGAATCTCACCACCACCCATTATCAAAAAGAATTTCCACGTGCTTGGCCATGAAAAAGAATCAGGCCCGCAAGTGAGGGGGCGTGTTGAGAATACAATTAAATAATAAAAGTGTGCTCTCTCTAGATGGTCACACACTTCAACAAACTCCATTCCCAGTACACCACCACATAAATTGGGACGGAGGGAGTATAAATACCATGTTAGGCACATCCATGCTTGGTTAATTTAGGTCGATATATTTCTGATCTTTTCTTAAAACTTCTTTTTGGAGTTGGGTGATAGGGGGGTAATCAAGTGAGTTCGTTTCCGAATATATGTGGGTCCAACTGTAAGATACCCTACTTAAATTTGGCTTTGGTAACATTGACATGATCTGCTGACTATTATAATTGGCTTTGAGATGTAAATAATGCATTTTCACTTAAATATTGGTCTTTGTCTTCTAGTGACTATCCGTGTGCTTTCATCTAACGTAGTGGAATCACCCAATATGCTATAAATTAGCAGACGAAATCGACCAAATGCACAATGTATTTGTAGTGTGGCGAACGTGATTGATTTGTGGAATTATCTCCTGTGAAGCACAAAACAGATTTCTATCTGATGCCATATTAATTCTTCACTAATATCAGGTCTCTCGGTCTCTTGCTGCCTGTGAAGGTGCACTGCTTGTTGTTGATGCGTCCCAGGTTTAAAAACATTTACATCCCGTATATTTTTGAATCTATTCATACCATACATATGATGATTCGAAGTTGCACTTCTAATTAGTTGCTATAGTTAATGAATATGAATTGCCGTATTTCATTTTATACAATAAATGGAGTTCTTTGCAGTGACCAATTTTAAAGTTGAGTTCTTATGTTATAGGGAGTAGAGGCACAAACCCTGGCTAATGTGTATTTAGCATTGGAAAACAATCTTGAGATCATCCCGGTAAGTTGGTGGAATGCTAATGTGTATCATTTTCATTGGTATATCGTGACTTACATACTAAGTACATAACTATATCATACGTTTCAATTGTTGCAAATATCAGCTGATTGCTGGTGTTACAAGACTTATTTATTATTAATGGTTTCAAGCAATTCATTATTGATGGTTTTAAATGAGCTTAGTTTGTGTTTCAAAACTATTGAAAGGAAAAAGCATTGATGAAGTTATAGATTAAAATGTGTCTGCATTCAATACTTGTTTAAGTTAATTGAACTTGAGTACAGAATCTTATGAAGAATATTCCATAGGATATACAGTATTTTAGAATATACTGTATTCAATTGTAGGAATTTAAATACCTACTTTATTGTACATATACTAAGAAGCCCCTCTTGTATATTTTAAACAACCAAATTTCTTAAAAGTTATTTTTCTATTTTCTTTTCTGACCTTTTACATGTCATATGAGCTTCTAATTTCTAGAGACCTATGTAGCTTCCATTTAAGGGTTTCCAGAGGGTGTTAGAAATGCTACACTTGTCCTGATAAGGGTTTCCGAAGGAATTTATAGTGTCCTGGGCCACTCTATCCATTGCCTTAAGGTTTTGGGTTGGATGCACTGATTATTTCAAAGCTATGCCACACTAGTTTCCTGAGTTTTTACTGTGCTCTAGATCATGCTAGGGAAGCAGGAGCATCTTTGCTCTCATCATTTCTTATCCATCATGAAGCCCCATGCCTTTGTCATTGTTATCTTCAAATCATGTTTTCGTACATATTTAGTTATTTATTATTTACAAGAATGATGATTCTTCTCCTCAGGTTTTGAACAAGATTGATCTTCCAGGGGCTGAGCCAAGTCGTGTTTGTCAAGAGATAGAGGAGGTTGGTTGTTGATATAAATACAGTTAGGATTTTGTGTCTGTTACTATAGTTATAGATACTATTTGTGGTACCATTATGATTATCTGCACCACTAAATCAATATGCTATGGCTATTATTCCTGCTACCCCTCTAATGCTGTTGTGACCAGTATTACTTGATCTACATAATTTTTGCAAATTTTCTCTAAGGGTAGATGACCACTATAACGCCTTTATTGATAATTCATGTTTTTCCATGCTCTGCTGTCAATGGTTTGCTGTATAGCTGTCAGGATATAATTGAAGGAAAAAGATACTTGAAGCTTCTGTAACTTCACAATTAACCATAGAGTCAACTCATCTTGTTGTATAGATTGTTGGCCTGGACTGTAGCAATGCAATATACACCTCAGCGAAGGTAATTTCTTTTGTAACACTCATTTTCCATTCTTTCTGTTCAAAGAATACATGGCAGATTCTACTTTTGACCAAAGAGGAGAATGTGAAGTAGTGATTGAATAACTGATCCCTACTACAACTTGCGGAATTTGATGTGTGTTTTCTCCTCACTAGGAAGGAATAGGTATTACTGAAATTCTAAATGCGATTGTTCAGAGGATTCCACCGCCACGTGATACTGCTGGAAGGCCTCTGAGGGCTCTTATATTTGACAGGTATATCTGATTGATAGTGCTTTGAATTTACTAGCATTAGTTTACTAGATATTCGAAAGCTCATGCATGGAAATAGTCATTAGAACTTTGAATCTTGCAGTTGCAATATGCAATGCTAATACTGGTTACTCTTCTCAATATTACTGATGCAAATGCAAGGGAAATACTAACGTTGTAAAAATATTTTAAGAGCTGCTAACATGTATTGATGAAAAACTTGGGATAGCACATCATAACTGACTGAATTTGTTCCCCTTTGCAGTTACTATGATCCATATCGGGGTGTTATTGTATATTTTCGAGTCATTGATGGGACTATTAAAAAAGGTGATAGAGTGCTTTTTATGGCCAGTGGGAAGGTATGGTTTCTTAATCATATAGTTTTCCTTTTCTTTTGTACCTAGTGGTCATTTGGAAAACCATCACCTAACATAGTAACATTTTGTGATATAGTTGCTGATTCCATGTGCTCCACTGTTGAGAATAATAGTCTTGACTTATTAACTTTACCAGTTTAAAAAAAAATGAAATAAAATAATAGCCTGACTTATTGTTCGTAAAGAAAGACCTTATTTCCTATCCAAGGAGAATGTACGGCAAAAACAGTTTGTGGGCAGTCAACAACTTCAACCTGTGTGTGAAAAAGTAATCTTTTAGAGATTATAAGCCTTTTCTTCATACAATTAGGGGTTCAATGCTATAATTTTGTATGTTGAAAGAAAACTTGTACAAGAAATAGTACGCTTTCGTCCCATAGAATTAGTAATTCATTGCTAGAACCTTCAACCGCCCCTTGGATCTGATAAAGTAACATCATTGACCTCCTGATGTCCTAAAGAATTAGACATATTCTGATATACAGCCTTACTGGTGGAAAGCTATTTCTATGTTTATCTTCTTCTTTGTTTCTTTTCGTTTTCTGATTTGGATCTACGTGTCAAATTTTGAAGGCATCTTGTTCTGGAGTGCCGCACCAGTCTCTACTTAAATCCTCTTATCTACAAGATTTTTTTTTAATTCTTTTCCAATCTACAAGAGATGACCTTCTTAATTTTCTGGACATTTCTGTTTTCTCTTATTTGGTTGATGGATAGATTACATTGCCTCTTGGCTTAGTCTCAACTACAACAAATGCAGGATTATTATGCTGATGAATTAGGAGTTTTATCTCCCAACCAGTTGCAAGTTGATCAGTTATATGCTGGTGAGGTAATAAATCTTATCTGACTAATTTAATCTACTACCTCTCTTCTTATTTATCGGAACAAGATCTACCGCTTGTCAGAAGCATAATAAGCAATTATTTACCACTTCTACATTTAGAGTTCCCAGTCTGCTACAACCTTGAAAACCAAGATAGATGGATTTGATTCTATAGTTAATTATTGAGAAATCATGCCCAACAGTGACAAAAAACACTAGGTAATATCGTCCCATCTACTTAAGCCTTGATGGCCAGAGTTACTCGTACCTTTGCTGGTAGGAGGTAGCAAGTGCTTGGTGGAATAATCGAGGTGCTCGCAAGCTGGCACGGACACCACCATTAGAAAAAAATTATCGAGAAATCATGGCTTCAAAGTATTGCAAATCATGGAAAAATGCAAAAGAAACTAATAAGTGATTTGACAAACAATAATCATGATGGGGTACCTTCAAAACTTCATTTTAAATAGGTCGTTTTTCTTTAAGTGATGGGATTGTAAGATTTTCAGTTTATCATTTCAGGTGGGCTTTCTTTCAGCTTCCATAAGATCCGTAGCTGATGCTAGGGTGGGTGACACTATAACACACTTCACTAAAAAAGCAGAACAATCACTACCGGGATACAAGGAGGCTACTCCAATGGTTTTTTGTGGCTTGTTCCCTGTCGACGCCGACCAGTATATTTCTATTTATATACTTTATTTATATATACATGAATTCAGATAGATTTGCCACTATAAATATTGTCAACATTCCTGCAGGTTTAGTGAGCTTCGTGATGCATTGGAGAAATTGCAACTTAATGATGCTGCATTAAAGGTAAAATAAAAATTGAGTTGCCATATAAATACTGACAGTTTTCCGTTGAGTTCCTGAACTTTCTCATAGCAATGCTTTTGAAAACTTGTCAAGCGTTATTTAGTCAGTGTTCACAATCTTGTGCATCATGTGTCTTTTTTTCTACTCTGGCTTTTATGATATACTCCCTATGTTTCGATATAATGTTAGTTTTGTTCAGATTTATGCATTCACATGTATTCGACCCCATTATGACTATGCCCAATATTACTCAATAAATTCTGCAGATTTATGCATATTCTTGTCGAACCATTTTATCTTCCTTTTATACTTGTAACAATACATTAGAAATAACGAGAGATGTGGCAATTATTATGGATATTTTTCATATACTTGGAAGTTGCAAATTTATGTAAAGATTTTTCTCTCATAAGTCCAAATTTGCAGTTTGAGCCAGAGACTTCAAGTGCTATGGGTTTTGGATTTCGATGTGGGTTTTTGGGTCTTCTTCACATGGAAATTGTTCAGGTCGAAATAATTTTTGTCTTAACTTCACTGCTAGTAACTTGGTTATGTTTTACCTTGATGGCTGTGCTTGTCTTGTGCTTTGATAAACTTTTGTTTCACCAGGAAAGGCTCGAGCGCGAGTACAATTTGTCTCTAATAACTACAGCCCCAAGTGTCGTTTACCGAGTCAACTGCATAGATGGTGAAACTGTAACATCTCTTTCCCTCTGCTCAAACTTTTTATACTGAATTGTGCCTCTTTGTTCCAATGAAATTGTCAGAGCTTAGCTGTAAATGCTGACTTTTTAGGGGTATCATAAATGGGATAATAGTACATATTTCTGGTATGGGGAGAATTGACCGGGCATTCTTTTAAATTATATAGGTTTAGACAACTTTGTGAAATATCTGCTTGCATTCTTGAAACCATAGACTTCTGTATTCTCTCTATGCCAGATAGCATAATAGGAAATATGATAGCTTTTACCAGTAAGGCAGTACAAGAATTTCTTCCTTATTTTAACCGCTAGTGAAAGGACTATCAGATTTTTGATGTTGTCATTGGGAGACTGATAAATGGGTTAATTAGTAGAAAAAGTTTCTGCTGTTTTAAGAGTCCCATTATCCCTTATGTCTAGCTGCATTTTTTTGCAAATTTATCATGGTTGTCGGGTTGATGAGCTAGTATTCTCTCTCTTTATTATTATTATTCTTATTATTTTTTTATTTTTTTGGAGAAAAGGTTAATGAGCTAGTAATTATACTTGCCATCTACTAAGCACAGGTCATTGGGAAGTGTTTAACCCTGGGGTTGATTGTGTTCAAGGCATTAAGATCCATTCTAGTTTTACTGCAGTTTCATGTATAATTATCTATTTCTAGTTTAATGCGTCATTTTGGAGACCTCCCCCATAGGTTAACTGAATGCTGTTTTTTTCTTCATATGTACTGTCTTTTAACCTGAATATTCTTGCTGTGCAACATTGACTATACTGTTGCTATGTTCTTTTTGTACAAAATATCGATTTGTACCTAACTCCTGACATAAAGAAAAGAACATACAAATTTCAAGAAGAAGATATGTACCAGGATAACAGTTTCATCCTTAAAAGCGCCATCAGGATCAACTGATTTCATTATGAAAATTCCAATATGCTCCTTTCTCGCAAAGTTTTATTTCAAAAATAAAAGCGTGATTTCATATTGACATTGTTTGGGACATACGGGGATAAGGGACTTTGAAGTTTTTCACTGTTAGACAAGACTAGGGAGGTCTGTGTAATTTGAAAATTTACAGGAGGAACTTATGATGCACAAAAAGAAAGGTCATTCTACTTGACGAAACTTCATCTTTTAACTTAGAGTGTTGTTTTTCATCTTTTAAGTTTTTCATCCTTTAAAGTAGTCTATGTTCATCTTCCGGTATTGCTATGTTCATCTTCCGGTATTGCTACTTTGTAGTGGAGCCTGTCTTTTGATGTTATGTTTTTATATGCATGCATCTGTCTGATCCTATCCAGGTTGAATGTTCAAATCCATCTTTGCTTCCTGAACCCGGAAAAAGGCGGTCAATTGAGGAGCCAATTGTTAAGGTTGCTCTGAATTCACGACTCTTGTCACATTTGTCTTTCTTATGCGGTCTCACTTCTAACTAGTTCGGCATCTGCTTGTGATTTTTCTCCCCACAGATTGAGCTGCTCACACCAAAAGATTACATTGGTTCTCTTATGGAACTTGCTCAAGATCGACGAGGAATATTCAAAGAGATGAAATATATTACCGAGAGTAGAACATCACTCATGTATGAATTGCCACTTGCTGAGGTACTATTTTGTAACTAGTTAACCAGTGCCCTGATGCAGCTCTCTTGTGGATTGTAAAAGGGATAGGGTACAAAATACATGTCTGGAGGATGTAAAATTTTGGTGGCTGTCGTTTTCCTCACTAGTTGTTTTGGTACTTCACACTTTATGTTGTGTATTCATTTTTTAAGGATCCCATGTTGATTTTTTTAATAAAGGAATAATTTCAATTTTCTTTTGTCTTTCCGTGAGCACGTGTATCAATGTTGAGCTGGGTCTTTCTTTTTCCGGTCATGATGTGTCAATTTTCTTCATCAGATGGTTGGAGATTTCTTTGATCAGCTAAAGTCAAGAAGCAAAGGTTATGCAAGCATGGAATACTCCTTCATCGGGTAAGTCAACGTAATATGCAGTGTCAAGTCTGTCTCTAATGATTTGATCTCCTAATAATCTGGAACTTACACACGCTTTCAAATATTAACTCCATGTCTTGTTTTCAATTTAAATTCTTAGTAAACAGAGTGTTCAAAATGCTTTGAAATGCTTTCTTGAAGCCGAGGGTCTGTCGGAAACAGCCTCTCTACACCCTACCCTCCCCGGACCCCACCTGTGGGATTATACTGGGTATGTTGTTGTAGTAAACAGAGTGAAATCATGCTTCTAGAACAATTGAATTAATTCAGGTAACGGATATTCAGTTGATTTGTTTTTTTTCCCCACGGTAAGGGAGCCTCTTCCTCTTATATCTGAGGAATAGGCATGATAAAGGAGAACATTATGAAATCTTTTTCCACATAAAATCAGCCTATGGGAACTTCTTTTTCTTTTGCGTAAAAGAAATTGTTAATTTAAACTAAATGATCTTGTTGCAGAAAGAAGATCCCTAGTGTTGTTCCCTGAAAACATTGTAAAATTTTAATTGGTAGTTAGATATTCTAGTTGATAGTTTTCACTGGCTATTGCATAGAAGGCCAGAAGCAACAGATGCAATCTAGTTATGTTTCCGGACATCAAAATTGACAAGTCACTATTTTTTTTGTGTCACGACTTTGACTTCAACATTCTAGGCCTTACAGTTATGCCGTGGGTTCAAAGCCTTTCTGACACTGTGTGCCTTCAAATTAAAAGTTACGAACTCTTTTACATGTGACCTTCAAGGTATGTCTATCTGAAGAGAGCTCTCACTATTTCCGCTGCGTGTGTCAAAGGCACACATTTAGCTTGATGTTCTGAATCAGGTGCACGTTTGGTATCTTTGTCATGAGTGCTCACTGTTAAATTAAACATTTAGCTTTATCCACTGCTAAATCAATGGAATATCTGGATGCGTAAAAAGTTCTTTGCGTCGATCCTTAATTGTAAGACATAATTGGAACTTAGTTAACATATTCTTTGCATCCTTAACAGAAGTAGCAAGAATTTCCAATTCCCTAGCTAGATGATTGTTCAGTGTTCAGTTAAATCCCAGTTTTGTTTCCATTTACTTATTACTAGATTTTTTTCCATATTTAGGGAAAAGGCAAACGTTTGTTTGATCTCTCTCTCTCTCTCTATATATATATATATATATATATATGTCTTCTTTTCCCTCTTGACTGGTTGAAATGTCTGATTAGCGTCCTTATTGCTGTAAGTTCAGGAAATGCAGATAACTTGCTTATGAGATGTCCACTATATTGTGTCTGCCAGGTATACAGAAAGTGATCTGATAAAGCTTGATATTCTCATAAATGGTGATTGTGTCGAACCCTTGGCTACAATCGTACATAAAGACAAGGTAACGAAGGACAGAGTAACATGTGTTTGTGCTTAAAATGGAAAGCAAATTCATGTAAGAGAAAAGAACCTACTGCATAAAGTTCTTCTGCTGCACTTTTGCTTTACAGTTGTGACGGTGTTGAATTTTTGTCATGACAATCCTTGGAGCTTTTTCTCATGGAAATAATGTAAAAGCTAAATTCATCATGTCAGCTACAGTTTACTGCACTTAACTCGGAAGAACTTCACATGCATGCCTCATGAATATAGGTTAACAGAATATAACTTTTGTCTTCCACTTGAGCAGTCACTAGCTACCTGAAAATAGATTGGCAGGCATTTGTTTATTGCTTTTTCTGCTCTTAGTTATTGATGGAATCCAAGTCATTTCCTCCTATAATCTTTTTGACTGTTTATTAAGTCGTCAACCTTTGTGCAAAAATAAAAATGATTAGTCATTGAATCTACAGTTTTGCAGGTATCTTGACTTTCTACTTCATTTACCAATCTGATAGTTTATTCCATTTTATTTGAGACAAATTATTGCCTTGGCACAGCTATGAAGTAACAGTTGCATTTTTTCAGGCATATTCTGTGGGAAGGGCTTTAACCCAAAAGCTAAAAGAACTAATACCCAGACAAATGTTTAAAGTACCAATCCAGGTAGTACATCTCTTTCTTTAGTTGGTCATCTTTTGTCTTTTTGTTATAATAGATTTTTTTTTTCAGAGTTTTCATATTTCACGATGTTTTTCTATTACAAGAGAAAAGAATTCTCATTTGTTCTTCTCATTCAAATGATGTATAGGAAGTCATTACGTACATTAAGTAAAACTGTCTTGATCTTTCATACTATTCCTTTTCATCCCATATTAGTTTTAAGTGACTGCTTAATTTGTCATGGCAGGCGACCATTGGCTCGAAAGTTATTGCTAGCGAGGCTATATCTGCTATCAGGAAGGATGTTCTCGCTAAGTGCTATGGTAAGATTACAGGAAGATATTAACAGTATGATATACATTTCAAAGTTCCTTGTAAGAATATTCATTCTGCTGCTGATGATAATCTAGAGTTTTATGATGTTTATAGTGACATTGTGTTTCATCTCTTAATATGTTTTACATTCGATCTCCGTTCGTGTAGGTGGTGACATCTCGAGAAAAAAGAAACTGCTCAAGAAACAGGTACCTTGCATCCTTGTTCCTAGAAACAAATACGTTTTAAGTCTCTTACTTCCCTTTTTAGTCTGTTAATCTTTCTATGCTTGGTAACTCTCTAATTCCAACATTATCTTTAGTTTAAGGCCATAGGATTCAAAAATCTCTCTTATTTTCTTAAACTCCTTTTCTAGTCAAACTAAGACACTTCAATTGAAACAGAGGGAGTAATATATGTGAGATGGTAAACCTAGCTTATTGTTCAAAATTTTGCTTGTGCTTGCGAGCTCGTGTCATTTCTTATGGTGGTCTTATTTATTTGTTGTATATAAACTGGGTCGCATGATTTCTGCTTAATGATTTATTTCTGTATTTTTTATCAGGCTGAAGGAAAGAAAAGAATGAAAGCTATTGGTAAAGTTGATGTACCTCAGGAAGCATTCATGGCTGTATTAAAACTTGAAAAAGAGGTCTTATAATTCATTTTCAGTAAAGATTTTTGGCAGTGCAAAAATGCAGTAAAGAAAGTTGATACTACAGTGATTGTAATACAAATATCATGTGAATAGCTGTAGGATTTGAGAAGTTTTTACTGTTTTGCATTTTGTCAATCACAGAACTACAGTCAATGAATAGCTATTCAGATTGAGAAGTTCTCATTGCAGTGACTTTGTATATAAAGGAACAATTTATTTTGTTGTTACAGTTATTTTTTGGTATATTAATTGAAAGTCTGATCATTCAGTTTATTCCAATCTGTTGTTACTCCTATAAGTTATTACCCTGTTATTAACCATCCATTACCAATGTAATTAGCAACAAGTGCCATTTTACAAGGTAATTTTACAACTTTTTGCTATCAAGCAGTGAAAGAATTAGTGTGAGATACTGTTGATAATTCAAATAGTTGGTATATTCCCATTATTAGCTGCTAAATAAATTTGGATTTTGGTTGAGTTGTTTGTGCCTCTGTATTCTCAGTCATTTATGCCTTCATGGGCTTACGTATTTATTATGGTTTAGTGTTTTGACTGTGAGTTTTTGGCGGTAAGCAAATGAGATACGCATTTACACCAAAATAACATCAACCTATCATAACGAAGTGATTTCATCAGGTGAGACTCTATATTCTTGATAAAAAAAAAAAAAAAATCAGGTGAGACTGTATAGAATAAATAATGATTAAGTGATAAAAGTATATGTATATGTACGCTATTCATTTATTGAAACGGTGTAGACACTAGATATAGATAAGTTATGCACAGGAGAAAGTAGAAAGTCAAACACAGATGATCTATCGATTTTCAAACCAACCATGCACCACTTACATTTGGAAATTTTCTCGATATAAAAAAGAAACGTACTCATTTCATTTTTGTGGGGACGCAACACTTTCTACGTTGGGTCTCATGTTTTCTGTATATCATGTCCATGAGTGTTTTAGCCTCAAAATGGAACTTTTCGGTGCAAATTTGAATTAGTCGGACCCTAAAGCAGATATCAAACGTCGAGTGAAATTGATCTTTTCATTTCGTTCATCTTCCTTCCATGCATGCCATCAAATCAAAGTATCCAGGATTCTGGATCCATAATGTTACCACTTACCCTCCAAACAATTAGTCGGTAGTGGAGATCTCGACCACTAGAGCAAACCTCACTCGTTACTTTCCTTATTTTCTTCTAATTATTGAGCACAATATCTCATTTATCATTTTACCCTTTTTGATGGGATAGTAGTCTTAAAAGAAAAGGAAGAAACATGCTGATTTGATGATTAGGGTGACAAAATTAGCACATGAAAAGAAGACCCGTCTATTTATTAACTCAATCCATTTCGATCCGTCAAATTCAGTTCATCTAAAAGTTGGGATAAATGTATAGACCAAATTGATCCATGAGAAGTCTTGCCATTTTTTTAAAAAACTTTTGTTTTGTTTGATGTGTTATATATAACCATAATCTAAGAAAAGAAAAGTTTTCTTAGTTTGTTTTGGTAATGAAGCAAATAATAAGAAAATAAAGGAATTAAAACTTGATACAAATTGAGTGAGTTGGCTTATGACCTATTGTTTAATTCATCTTGACCAATTCATCTTAGCCCAACTAAACTTTCATTTATTAACTCGGTTCATATTTACCCACCCAAATTGAGACCAACCCGTCATTTGACACCCCTAAATTGTTGATTAGGTAAATGGTTGCTTAAGTGGATCATATAAGTGTATATACCCTAATGTCCGACAACAAAGACGTTTTGGTGAAAAGTGCAATGGATCGGGGAAAACAGGGTCGATGGATTTTAAGGTTATCAGTTGGAATCCGAGGTGGATGAATGACTCGAAAAAGAAGGGGAATCACTGAAGCATGGATAAGAGAATGGGGAAGCATGGATGGTTTTGAAAAGAGATAATGGTCAAAAACGCACATGGAGTATCATTGTTTTGTGAGTTTTATACTCGAACTATCAGGTGTATGCTTTTCCTGAACTATCACCAGCTATTTATCAAAACACCCATCGACTAGTATCTGATGATGCGTGGTGTACGCTCTCTTTTTTATTTTAAAAATGGTGCCAAATGACACACTCCCCGCAAATAATTAAAGGAACTAACTGGAAAATTAAGAAAAAAATGGGTCAGGCGTGTCTTTGACCATTATCTCTTAATTTTTTTTTTCTGATTTTTTTTCCTTGTAAAAAAAAAAAGTTAAGAAAAAAAACCTAAGAGATAAAGACATGCCTGAATATCACTTTTTTACGAGTTTCCAGCGTCATCAGCTACTAGTCGAGGTGTGTTATGATAAATAATTGGTAATAGTTCAGGTACGAAACGCAAACACTTGATAGTTCGGATGTGTTATAATAAATAGTTGATAATAGTTAAGGTATGAAACGCAAACACTTGATAGTTTTGGTGTGTTTTAATAAATAATTGGTGATAGTTTAGGTAGGTAACGCAACATCCGATAGTTCAAATAGGAAACTAACAAAAAATCATACTTCAGCTGTGTTTTTGACCATTATTTCTTTTGAAAAAAAGCTTGTAAACCGAATCTAAAAACTGAATTAACTTGATTATAAGTTAGAGACGCGAAGCTCTTCTACGATGCACAATGTGTAACCTTTTTAAGACTGGAATGGAAGGTCCTTTAACAGATGCATCCAAGGGTTCACAGAGGCAAAACATTGGAGCAGAAAAAACTCAGATACAATAACACAATGTAAATGAGAACTCTACATTTCTTGGCAAGACTAACATTGCCAATCGAATAACGAATCAAAACTTTAGTAAGAGTTTTCCCTCCACATTGTTTGATTATCTACAGTTAGGCACCATGTATTCTAACCAAGCATAAGAGATATGCTACAGTTATTGCTAAGACTGCCCACTCATTCTTACAAGATGCACAGGTATAAACCTACAACAATCAAATATTAACACTTTATATAGACAACATTTTGGGATTTACAGAGCACCTTACAAATGAAATCCGAAGCCTTTGAGGTTCGCACCAGAGCCCAAAGAACCTTGCAGACGCATCTCAAAGCTGCAAACGAGTGAATAAACTCTACCTCTCTTTTCAAATAATAACGTCCGATCAGCAAAAGCAATCGCTGCAAAAAAGAACCAAGGAAATTAAGGTTAGAAGTTTAGCCAAGCTAACTACCATTGTTGACAAGATATTAACTTCTAGCTTGTACGCATTGATGTTCTGAGAATGGAAAAGGAAACAGACAATTTTTCTTTTTTCCTTTTGTTGATAACTGTGGTGTCCAGGCCAACTTGCGCGCACCTCAACTAATTCCGCGGGATACCTGCTACCTCCCACCAGCAACAGGTACCACGTGACTCTGTCCACCTAGGCTTTTAGACATATGGGAAGAAATCACCTAGTGTTTTTGTTTCTGCTGAGATTGAACCTGAGACCTCATGGTTCTCTTCCGACTTTATTGACCACTAGGCCACACTCTTGGGGATAAATTTGAGAACAGGGTACCGGATGATTTGAGGAACAACAAAATATAGCAACTACAAAAAAAAAAAAAAAAAAAAGGGCAGCCCGGTGCACTAAGCTCCCACTACGCATGGGGTTCGAGGAAGGGCCGGACCACAATGGTCTCTTGTACGCAGCCTTACCCCGCATTTCTGCAAGAGGTTGTTTCCATGGCTCGAACCCGTGAAGACATATAGCAAGTATGTCCTGAATTTTTTTTTGGTTAGCATGTTTTGAATATTCTACAAGCGCAAAAACGATTTACATTCTCTAGCAGGTTCCGTCAAGTGGTGGAACAGAGTATGTACCTTAGCAGCCCAAGGCAGAGTTTAGGTACTCGCTCTCACAAGTTTCACTTGAAGAACCTAAAAAGTCCGGCTTTAATTAGGTAGCTGTGCAAAAGTTCCACTATTTGGGCTACAACCTCCAACCATCATCTTCTCATAAATGGCATACGCACCATCTGGATCACCAGACTTACTGTACCCTCTAATAAGAGCATTATATGTAAAAACATCGGGTTCAAGACCGAGTTGCTGAAGTTCTTCATACATCCTTCCAGCCTCCTCCAACATACCAGCAATCCCAAGATTGAGTATCAAGGTATTATAGGTATAAAGATTAGGGGTAATTCCTCTGCTTTGCATCTCATCAAGAAGATAAAGTGCTTCCTTCATTTTACCGGACTTCCCAAGACCGTTGATCATCAGGTTGTAAGAAATCAAATCAGGATCAAGTCCAGCTGACTTCAGTTCCTCAAAGTAGTTCAGAGCATCGTCCACCTTCCCTACAGTTAGAGGTGGCAAAATTAGCCCATGAAAACATGACCTGCCCAAACTGCCTAAGTTTGAGCTGGTCATTGACCCGCCCATTTATTACCTCAGCCCTTCAAAATATTGGGCTGATATGCAGTCCAAATTGACCCATGAGAAATCTTGTCAAAATATTTTTCAAAAAGACATTCTTTTTATTTGATATGCTATATATAGCCATAATAAAGATAAAAAATAGTGTTATTAGCTACTAAAAAATTATAAAAGAACAATCAAAGAAATTAAAACTTAGTAAGAATTGGTTATGACCCGTTTTTAGCCCATTTCAGCCCAAGTAAGTTTTGGGCGGGTCAATATCCCGTCCATTTATCAACTCAACCCATTTGACCTGCCCAAATTCAGCCCAACCCGCCCATTTGACACCCCTACCTGCAGTGCATAGGCAATCTACAAGAATGGTGTACGTCTTTAAATCTGGTCTAACTCCTTCTTTATTCATTCTGTTAAAGAGATCACAAGCAGCTATCAGATCACCGGCTTTCCCAAACCCATTTATGAGAATGTTGTAGATAGCGGAATTAGGTCGGCATCCGTATTCCAACATTTCCTCAAAAAAGTCCTTTGCTTTGTCAAAATTTTTAACCTTCAAAAGCCCATCCATGAGAGGACCATATGTACAAGGAGTAGGTGTAAACCCTAAACTTACAAGATCATAGTACAAATCTATTGCTCTCTCTACTTTATTAGACTTCACCAAACCAGAAATGAGAATATTGTAAGTTATCGCGATTGGCTTACATCCTCTGTGGAGCATCTCCTCATACAGCTCAAAAAGTTCATCAACCTTCCCGGACTTTCCGAGTTCATCAAGAAACAAATTATAGGTATAAACATCCGGAGCACAACCAGCATTTTTCATCTCTTTGAAAAGATGCCACGCCAATTCTTTAAGATGAACATCCAGAAGCCCTTCAACCAAAGGATAATATGATCTTAGCGTTGGACGAATTCCGAATGTGCTCTTGAACTTTACAAAAAGTTCATGAGCATCAAGGGCTTTCTTTTGCTTGCAAAGAACTCTAATAACAGGTACTATTATTAAGTCATTTTTGCAAATACGATTAGATGCCAGTTTTTCTGCAAAAGAAATGGAATGATCTAATTCAGCTTCACCCAAAACACCTTCCATCAGTTGTGGCCAAAAGGATCTGTCTAACCTATTCAATGCCTGGTTAACAAAACCCTCCACGACCTTAACAGCATCATTAATTAAACCATCTTTCACGAGAATAGGTATAAGAGCATATACAGTTACACAGTCAGGATAAATTTTCTTCTTCATCTGATGGAATAGCAAAAATGCTTCGGTTACCCTTTTTTCTTTAGCCAACCCAAAAATTACAGTGTTATAACTGAAAACATCCGGTCCTATCATTCGATAAAGCAACGTCAAGGCTGTATCAACCTCACCATTCTTACAAAGACTATCTAAAAGTGTATTGTAAGTGATTGTGTTTGGAGCACACCCCTGAAGAGCCATGCTATCAAGTAACTCATAGGCCTCTCGAATCTTTCCCTCTTTTCCTAATCCAGCCAGTAAAGTGTTGTAGGTTACAACAGTAGGAGTCAGTTTCATATCTTTCAATCTGTAAAACATTGCCCATGCCTCACTAGCCCGACCATCCTTATAAAGTATGTCAATCAATGAATTGACTACGATCACATCAGGATCACAACCACTTTCTATCATTTCGGAGAGTAATTTAATAGCTTCATCAATTTTTCCTGCATTGCTATAGCATTTCATCATCATGTTGTAGGAGATAGAATTAGGAACGTAGCCACTTTCTTTAATTCCATCAAATATACTTTTCGCCTCTCCAAGCCTTCCCATTTCTGCTATACTATACAAAGATGCATTGCAAGCAACAACGTTAGGCACGATTCCATGAGCTTTCATCTTCTCAAATGTTTCAAGTGCTTTATCAGGGTCACCTGATTTCCCATAGTAGTCAATAAACAGGATATACGTGTAAGCTGTAAGCTCAACTCCAAGAGATTCCATGCTATCAAACAGCTCCAACGCTTCATTAACTCTGTTCTTTCTTAGCAGGCCCCTAATCAATGAATTATAAGTATGAAGATTAGGTAAGATACCTTTTTCCCTCATTTCATCTAATGTAGCAAATGCTTCAGCGACCTTACCTACTTTGCACAAAGCATCAACAAGTATGGTAAAGGAGACGACATCCGCTTTATAACCATCGGCCTCCATCCGATCCAAGAAGTCCCTTACAGAGTCCAAGTCTCCACGATCACTAAGCCTGTCTAGCAAAGTGATGTAAGTCACTCGATCAGGTTTATGGGACCCACGTTTCATCTTGAAAAAGACTTCTTTAGCAATATCTAGCTTGCCAGCAATGCAAAGAGCATCAATGAGGACCGTGTAAGTAACAACATCCGGAGCACAACCTTCATCATCCATTCTCTTTAATATAGCACAAGCATCATCGATCTTTCCAGCCCTTCCGAGCACTCTAATGCAAATTGTAAAAGTGTAAATATTCGGCCTTAATCCCAGACCATCCATCTCACTTAACAATCTCATGACCGTTTCAGTATCCCTTCTTTTACCACACGCAACCATTAACGCAGAATACGTCTTAAGACTCGGCTTAAGCTTTTCTGAAATCATCCTTCTATAAACCTTTAAAGCTTCTTGCCAAAACCCCGCTTGAAGAATCAAATGTATCAACCCGTTATACGAGTAAGCATTCAACACGAACCCCGCTTTCTTCATCCTTTCGAGAGCAAATGGAGCTTCACGTATTCCTCCCCTTATATGAAGACCCTTAAATATAATCAAATAAGTATCCAAATTCCTATATATTATCTGTTTTTGCATCAAATCAAACACTACAGCCATGTCACTAATCCTCTCATTAACCCTCAAATACTCCAACATATAATTACATGTCTCTGTAGTATGCACAACTCTAGGCATATTCGCTACGGATTTAAACAAAGCTAAAGCCTCGTTTGGGTCCGAAAACGACTTCAAATCCCTCAATACTTCATCAGCAGAAACCCCATTTCTTGGTTTTCCATTCACCAACAAAACTTCATTCGAGCATTTCATCGAACACCTTGTGGGACCCACATTTTCCCCCCTAATTTTCTTACAATTCAACAAAGATAACGCCTTTTTTGGCTCCAAAATCGACTTCAAACTACTCAATACTTCATCAGAAGAAACCCCATTTCTTGGTTTCCCATTCACCAACAAAAATTCATTGGAACATTTCATCAAACACTTTGCGGACACATGTTTTTTCCTAGTTTTTTCACATGGGAAAAAATTCAAGTTTCTAAAACATTTAGCTCTAAATGATAAATGTAGTGTACTAGTAGATTGTCTAGTTTCAGTTACAGATAAACAATTGAAATTATTGCAGCATATTGCTGAGGAACTAAGTATAATTACACCCATGGACAAAAAGATAGTGAATTTATTATAGCACTAATATGCAAAATGTTACATGAGAACAATAATGTATAATCATGAGGAAAGAAAATGATTTTTCTTTCTTTTTTTTTTTGGGCTGAATTTCAATTGGCTTCAATAGTTGGTTATGGAGTTGGAGATGAGGAAGAAGTAGATATTTTAAATAAATTTGTGGGATGAAATTTAGTACACTTTGCTTGGATGAAAATTAAGCAAAGAGTAAAAAAAAAGAGAAAGGAAGGGAAAATTGAGGTGGATTTGAGGAAGATGTAGATATTTTAGTGGAATTTTTTTTTCCCTTTTCATTATTTGGTTTGTCAAAAAAAAAAAAAAAAAAAAAAGAGAGAGAGAGAGAATGAAATGATTAGGATAAGCTACCCCCAAGATCCTTCCTCTTTAATTAGAGTTTTGAGTTTGATTTCTAGATATAATTCTTTTTCTATAAAATTAATTTGCGATAAAAAATTTATTTGATATTTTATTGGAAAAAGTTTTGCTCGTTTATTCATTTTGAAACAACTTTAACTATGTGTTGTTAAGCCTAGCTTCAGATTAAATGTATATGACTGAGTAAAAATGACTGAACTTTAGTCATATGAAACTTCAAGTTGACACACCGCATATTAAAAATGTATCAGAGTTGTATAGACTTATAGTTTTCACCCACTCGGGGATTAGTTGAATGGTGATCACAAATTGATATATATGCACTTTGACCGGTTTCTCCTTTAGTGGCCTTTACTCACCACAAATTCTAATTAGTTAGAAATTTTAATGTGGATTTTGAAATCTGATTGAACAATATAAGAGATATCTTTATTTTGTAGTTTCATAGCTCAAAACACAAATGCCTCCGAAGGTTCCGTTTATTTTAAAGCAAAAATAGCAATTCTTTTTACTTATAGGACTCAAGATCAAACCGGTCACTTTTTAAATACATTAAGGACTAATTTTACTATATTTATACAGTAATGACCAATTTTATTATATTTATATATTAATAACTAATTTTGTAGTTTAATTATCTTATTTATCTGTGGTAGCTAGTGCCTTTTTTTTCCGACTTTCATTAGTTTCATTTTCATATCGCGTTGCTTATCTCTATCTGACTTTTTTTCGTCATATTTTTTCTTTGAATCGAGGGTCTTTCAGAAACAGATAGGAGTAAGGTCTGCGTTAGGTTGTTGTTGTTGTAGTATTAAGGACCAATTTTATTATATTTATGGAAAAATTACGTGTTATAGCTACTTTTAGTACATAATTAGTGATATTAACTACCTTTTGTTTTAATTACTAATAATAACTAAATACTTTTTGAATTTAACTAATATAGCTACACAGTAATTTTCAGTTACTGGTGCACAAATACATCTAAAATTTAGCACTCCCAATCTCATATCCCCATTTTAATGGTAATAATATTAATCACTTAATATACATTATTATTCTCTCTCCTTTTTCATAAATTTTTAACATTTTCTATTCTCACTCACTACCCATTTCAGATTTTTTCATTTCTCAAATCCCTAAAAAATTCTTTCTCTCCTTCTATCAACCACCACCACGACGGGTGGCGGCCGCTCCTCTCTCAATTTTTTTTTGGTTTCCATGATTTCAAGCTTTGTGGACAAATTAAACATAAGAAGGCAATTAACCTTTCCATTTTTTTATGTGAATGATGTTCCAACTAGAATGATCATTCATTATGGTTGACGGCTTATCTCCCATTGTAGGCAAATTGTAGCTGTAAATGCCAAGACTTTTGGGCTGTGGACCAGTGCCCATAAATTTGGACCGAGTTGCATTTGCTCTGTGGCTAGGGTTTTTTTGGTGGTCTAAGTTTTTTTAGGATTTTGAGAAGATGAAAAATATATGTATTTGTGTATGTTCTATGATATAGCTACCAATTATTTGTGGTTGGTGGTGTATTTATGTAAGTTTTTCTATATTTTTGTGTATTTTGTTCAAATTAATTTCATCAGTTCATCTAGTTTCAAATACATGAGTGACGAAAATACATTGTAAGTTTTCTATATATTTGTGTATTTTGTTCAAATTAAGCCATCAAATACGTGTGTGATTGCATCACTATTCGTTTCCTCGTGGCTCGATTGCTCATTTGCTTCTTCCTTTGGGCATGAAGTGTTTGGTGAGGCCTTTCTTCGCCTGTTGAAAAGCTAGCCCTTGCTCAAAGATCTTTTTTATTTAGCACTAGAGGGATCTTAAAAAACCGATGGAATGCGATCTCATAGGCAATTTCCTATGAGGGCTGGATCCCCAGCATCTGTAGAAGAAAGGGGAAACTCAATCATGAAACTAAATTTCCAAGCAGAAGGATGAGAAAAAAAAATCCACTATTGCCAAAAATCTTTCCTTATTTTTTAGTAAGGGTGTCAGCCGCAAGTATGAGGGGACATTCCCCATCATAGAGAAAA